>NC_057797.1:680645850-680646367 GCF_018294505.1 Triticum aestivum
CCCGGCCCGCCCGTTGCCGTCGCCGCGCCCCGCCCGGTGCCGTCGCCCTGCCCGTTGGTCCGACCGGCGCCCCTCCCCTGTTTTTTTATATATTATATATGCTTGTGTATATTGCTTCTTTGTGTATATTATGTATATATGTCAGTATATGTATTGTGTATATTGCTTCTTTTCAGATTTTTTTTCATATATATGTTTGTATTTTGTATTTTGCTTTTTTATAAAAATGTATAAATGTTTTTATGTTCTCTTTGTATATATGTTCATATATATGCAGAAGTTAGATTTAAATATTTAGAAAAGGATTGTCTATATATGTTCTCTGATTTAGTACCTTTTTGGTTAGTTTCATTTTTAGAAAAGTTTTATATATTTAGGAGAGGAAAAAGGAAAATAAGAAGAGGAAAAAGGAGAAGAAGAGGAGAGGAAGAAAAGGAAGAGGAGAAGAAGAAAGGAGTTTTTATGTTCTCTGATTGTCTATATATTTTTTCTTCTTCTCCTCTATTCCTTTCTTCTT
>NC_057797.1:680647228-680649936 GCF_018294505.1 Triticum aestivum
CACTTGTGGGACGTGGATGTAGTGTCCGACACCGACGGCCACATGTATCTCACACCCACGATACTTGCTATTTAGGGTTTCCTCTACCGCTCGGCGACCCTCATTCCCGATAAAAAAAAGAGGAAGAAGAAGAAAAAAAAAGAGGAGAAGAAAGAATAGAGGAGTAAGAAACTCTTCTATTCTTTCTTCTCCTCTTTTTTTTCTTCCCCCTCTTCTTTTTTTATCATTGAAGCGTTGTCGAGGCCACCCCAAACCCTAGAGAAGCAGCGTCGAGGCCACCCCAAACCTTAGAGAAGCAGCGTTGAGGCCACCCTAAACCCTAGAGAAGCAGCGTCGAGGCCACTAATTAATATTAGTTCTACGTTTGCCACTAATATATCCATCTGTCATGTTTGAATAATAATTGCCATGTTGTAAATATTTGTAGAAACTATGGACACCGCCTGAGACGAAGTACAAGAAGAGTTGTTGGGGGACATAATCGCACGAGGAAGTGATGCCGTCTGCTTGTTGTTTCTCAACGACACCGATGGTCTGGAAGCAGCTGGCTATGATTATGATGGCTCCGGTGACCTAATGCCGGTGCAAGAAGGAGACCGTGAGGACGGCTCCGGTGACCCAATCCAGCAATGGTTAAAGCCGGCTACAGAAGACCCAGAGGTGTCTTATGTCAATGATATGCAGAAAAATGATCTTTGGACTGAGCTGAAGTCAAATTTCACCCTACCGCCAGAGGATGATCCGGAGAAGCCAGTTAAAGAGCAATTAATCAAGTCTTTTGCTCTTAAGAAGATGGCAGAACTATTCAGGAGGTGGAAGAAAGAGCTGAATAAGTTTGTCGAAAATAAAGAGACACCAGAATTCAAGGGCAGATATGAGAAGACCAGAGATCACTGGCCCGCATTTATGGCCCACAAGACATCGGAAAAGAGTAAGAAGATGTCGGCGACAAACAAGCAAAATGTTGCGAAGAAGAAGCATCACCATCGCATGGGGTCAGGTGGCTACCTCGCAGCCCGGCCTAAGTGGGCCAAGACTGAGAATGATCTGGTTGATAAAGGTATCGACCCAGAGACAATTAACTGGCCAGACCGTTGCCGGACTTGGTTCTTCGGGGCTGGCGGAAACTTACCCTGTATCAGGGAAGTGCATTTGGACGGACGAGCAAATGGAAATACCAGTCAAGAGGCTTAAGCACTATATCGAAGCAGCGCAACAAGGGACGTTCGTTCCAGACAGAGAGAACGACGAGCTCACAATGGCCCTCGGGAATCCTGAGCACCCTGGACGGACATGAGGCACGCCAAGCTCCATTCCATGGAAGGCTGGGTTTCCGGACGTAGGCGGTTACAAATGCCACGAGAGGAGGAAAAAACTGGAGCAGACCCAACTGCAGGCGCTGCACGCTAGGGTACAAGCGATAGAGGAACGATAAGCAAATCGCAGCAAACGAACTGCCGAAGCTTCCCCCGAAGCTACCCCGCCATCTCAGCGGAGAAGCAGCGTGGCTTCCACCAAGCTGCTTCAGCCGGAGCATGTCTTGACGGCTCCTGCCAGCTACCCGTGGATGCTATCACGGAGTCTCAAAATTGCCACCTTCTGACGCAATGGATTAATATGAAGGTCAAGGCGGCTGTTGGCTCTGTTTTTCCTACTGAACCCGGCGCAACTTTTCACTGCCGGCCGATTCCAGAAGGATATGCTAGGGTGATGGTGGATGAAATAACAGAGGGATTTGAGGACCTCCAGCTTGACCACCCTATCGGTGAAGGGGAGACTCGGCTGGATTCTGCTTTGAAGACTCCATGCCTATGGCGGAAGGAGCTCATCAACCTTCCGAACTGGACGGCTCCGCCTCCTCCTCCTCCTCCAGCGAGTCAGGGCACTCCGCCTCCTCCACCGCCTCCTCCTCCGGCGAGTGACGATCAGGGCACTCGACCGGCTCCTTCTCCGGCGCGTGGCGGCACTCCGCCTCCTTCTCCGCCTGCGCCGGCGCGCTCGAGCAGCCAGCCTCCTCCTTCTCCGCCTCATCAGCAAGGGCGGAAGAGACCCGCCGCCGCTCCGGCGCGTCGTAGTCCTTCTCCTCCGCCTCATAAGCAAGTAAAGAAGACAACCGCTCCGTCTGCTCTGCCGGCGTCTAGCAGTACAGCCAAAGGCGGGAGCAAATACAGATTAGGTCCTTCTCTGAAGACTCCAGAGAAGTTACCATACGAGGGGACCCCGGAGGAGAACGCCGAGATCACGCGAGAAGAAGTGAGGAACTTCTTTGAAGGGGTGAAAGCAAAGAGACATCCACCTCCAGAGGAGAAGGTAGATCCGGTGAAAGCGAAGCGCACTCTGGCTGCCCTGACAAAACCACCCAAATCTCCGCCGAAAGGCAACTATGAGCGCATTATTGGAAAGGCATTTGCCGAAGCGGAGCGGTCGGGAAGTACCGTCAGTGATTAAAGGCTGAAAGAACAATGAGCTGGGAAACAAATTGCCCAGCTCGGCGAACAAGCGAAGCAATCGTGCCCCCCGCTCAAGGTGCCTAGCGACATCGTCGCTAATGATCCAAGGATGGTGCCCGGTTATAGCAATCTTGGAGATTACCTGCTCGACGATGTACATTATGATTTCATAGAGGTGCAGATACAAAGATACGAGTACGGGAAGCCTCTCGTCAAAGATGAAAGATCTCTATCAACGATGATGCGAAGATTGCATGA
>NC_057797.1:680650459-680651921 GCF_018294505.1 Triticum aestivum
TCACCTGCTACTGTCTGTAAGTAGTACTACTTCTGTCATTAAGTCTCTCTATATAGCTCAGCTCTTTCATTGCATGTATTTATAATTATCCTCACTATATTATGCAGATTGAAGATCGTCGAATTGAAGAAAAGACAAATCGGTGATATTGGGTTCATTAACACAAATCTCATAGATGCAACTCAGGTTAAATTTCATGCCGCAGATACCGAGGCCAACTTGCTACGATCGTTGGTAATAAATGAAAACAAAGATATAATACTCTTTCCTTACAACTTTAAGTGAGTGTTACTGTCTTGTGCATATTCGGTTTTCCTTATATATTAGTCAAGGTTATAGTAATGTAATTGATGAGTTATGCATGCGTGTGGAGTTTCCACTATATTCTGCTAGATATTAAGCTTGAGCAAGGACTAGTAACCATCTTAGACTCGAGACGAAAAGATCCCTAGGACTATGCGGACATGACTCAAATGCTCGAGAAGTAAGTTAAATCGATCATTATCCACCATATCAGCAACTTTGTTCATTTCCTGATATATCAAGTAATTGTTTTCTTTGTCTGGCAGGGTTTGGAGAAAATTCACCAAAAAAGCCCCGGGACTGCCGAAGAAGCTGCAATTTAGACACCCGAAAGTAAGTACTATAGTAGCATGTTCCGCGCATCTCCTAGTGATTGAAGCGCTAGTTTCATCAATACCATTTGGCATTCTTGCTTATCAGTTTGATTGACCTCTATTTCTTGTAAAGTGGTTGTGGCAGGAACAAGGGAATGATTTCTGTGGATACTACGTTTGCGAGTCCATCCGCCACACGACCTGTGAGCAGGGCTACTCTGAAGAACAATATGAAGTGCGTAAAAATAACAACATTCGCAATTTTATTTTATTACCATTATTTGTGTTGAGTTTCATTCATTCACACACACACACACACACACACACACATATATATATATATATATATATATATATATATATATATATATATATATATATGTATTGACCCCCTTCTTCAAATTAGATGTTTCAGAAGTGGGATGAACTCCTAGCACCAGCTCGCATGCGAGCAATTCAAGAGGAATTGGCGACATTCTTTCTTGACCACGTGATCACTGAAGACGGAGAATACTATGTGGACCATGCGTCCGTATGTTAGGAGATTATATTTGTAAGAGATAATTATTGTATATATGTAGCCGGTAGTGTCGGATAGATATACGAGAACTTGGTGTTCGACCAATCTCCCAGAGAAGGAGAGGTGGTCGATATCACTTCTCTCTGTATGCATATATGTTCATGACGATCTTCTGTTTCATTCGTTTGCTTACTAGCTAGCTAGCGTGTCTAGTCCTCTCTATACGTATGTATAGTACGTAGCATCGACCAAGCACGGACATAAGAGAGGACACTTCTCTCTATTAATTATAACTAGCTAACACAATATATGAAATACCTAAATT
>NC_057797.1:680652048-680652743 GCF_018294505.1 Triticum aestivum
AAAAACTCCAACCACAGAAATGCTGACGCGTTGATGCCTATTGGTTCCGGTTGCGCACATGCCACGTGGAGGCCCATCTGTCCCGGTTCTGGATTGAACCGGGACTAAAGGGACAGGGCATTAGTACCGACCCTTTAATCCCGGTTCAAGAACCGGGACAAAAGACCCTTACGAACCGGGACAATAGGCCCGTTTTCTACTAGTGCTGATAAAACAATTAAAACTCGATGCTGCATGGACTGATGTAGTCATGTAGAACAAGTGTTTATTTTCATGCATATACAAGCTTACAAGTTTGTGTTCTTACTATTACATAGGCAAATCGATCCTTCGTAAGAGGATCCATACTTTATTCAAATATATAATAAATCCATATGTACGTGGTACTGCAGTCTGTATTGCAGAAAATATTGTGTGCAGTTTTGTCAAACCGTTGTTTTACATTTTTTTTTCATTTACCTTGTTAAAGCGTAATAGCAATGCCACTAATTCATTTTTCAATATGAACTTTATTATTTTATTTTATTTTATTTCTTCTTACAGGGTAATACCAATGCCACTAATTTCATTTTTCCATATGAAACTTTACTGTTTGATTTGTTTAAATTTTATTTTCTTTATTATTATTAAAGGGTAATAATAATGTGACTAATTCATTTTTCAGTAAAAACTTCAGCTTTTTGGGTTTTCCTGTA
>NC_057797.1:680654078-680662899 GCF_018294505.1 Triticum aestivum
ACACCATACCATAGCTAGCTGATAAAGCAATTAATACTCAATGTTGCATTGACTGATGTAGTACAAGTAGTGTTTATTTTCATATACAAGCTTACAAGTTGATGCTATTGCTATTACATAGGCAAATGGATCCTTTGTACGAGGATCCATGCTTTATTCAAATATAATAAATCTGTATATACGTCGTATTGCAGTCTGCAGCTGCATGGTATTGTATGTAGCTTATACAGTAGATGATAGATCATACTCGATGATGCATGGACTGACTGATGTAAGTAGTAGTAGTGGTGGTGTTTAAGAGCTGTTCATGGTTGGATAGTAGGCGACGGTGGCCATGCCGCAGTTGCCGCCGTTCCCGCGCGTGAGGCGCATGTAGCCCCCCTCACCCCACCCCGTCCCCCACTGATTCTTCACCAACCAGTATTCCTGCCCGCCGCCGTCCGCCCCGTACCCCACCACCGTCACGGCGTGGTTCAGGTTCTGCCCGCACGATGAACTACCGACGAACACGCCGCTCATGTAGTGCTGAAAGTCAGGGTCCGCCTCCACGCCCACGGCCACCGGTTGGCTGGCCGCCAGCTCCCGCAGCGCGTCCTCATCGCCGTTCAGGCCCACCCAGCGGGGGGCGCCAACGGAGGCGGCCGAATTTGGCATGACGCTGCGGCACGCGCCCCGCTGGCCGGTATACGCGTAGGCTGCCTCCGGCTGCAGGCCGCCGCTTGCGGCGACGTAACGTAGGGCGGCGATGACGGAGCCACCCTTGCAGGTGCTAGTGTCGCCCGTGCAGTCGAGCACCTGCTGCTCTGACATGGAGATGAGGTTACCGGTGGCGATCTGTACGAGCCCCTCGGTCGCCGCCACCGCCGCGAACGCCCAGCAACTCCCTGCACAGACGCAACGTTGTTTTTACGTACGTGTCAACATTTATTCATCTGCCAACTTTGGCCTGCAGATCCTTACCACATGAAGCTTGGTTCTTGACTTGGGTGACGGCGCCCTGGGCCCTCCAGTCCATGCTGTCCGGTGTGGACTGGAACTGAGCCTTGGACATGTTCACCGCGGCCACCGGCGTGTCCTCGGGACGGAGCCCGCCCGGCTGGTGACGGTACCCGAGGTGCTTCTCCACGAACTCTTCGTTGGTGAGGTCGGAGAACTGGTTGAGCCCGAGGGTGTACGTCCGGTTGCCCGCCCGGTTGACAGCGTCTACGTGGCGCGCGTTGGCCGCGAACACCTCCTGCCGGTGCAATTTCTCGGCAGCGTCGGTGTACGCGCGCCCGTACTTGGCCATCCACCGCTCGTGCCGGGCGGCCAGCGCGTCCCCTCGCGCCGCGGCAGCGCCGACAAAGGCAGTGGCGGCCACGAGCGCGAGCAGAAGCGCGAGCAGTGTGCCGTCGTGGCGGCGAGAGCTGTTACTGTGAATCGGCGCCATTTTTCTAGCTAGCTAGCTAGCTAGTTTGCTTGCTTCTTCTGGCAATGCAATGGCTTACGAGCGAGCTGCTCCTACTAAGCACGTAGCAACCATGCTGCCCGCGCTTCTATTTATACGCGCGCGCATGGCGAGCAAGACGGGGCATACGAGCGGATTCCATACTTTTCGTCGATGGATCCGCGCGCGTTCATACGCCATAGTCGTACGTACGTATTGACTGGGAGTCCATGGATGTTTGTATCCGACGACGGTGCTTGTTCTCGTCTCTCTGTATACTCTTCTTCTTCTTCTTCTTCTACTTCTCCAAAAAAAATTCTTGTTTCCCCGATGGTGAGGCAAAGTGCTCTGTCCACATGCCTATACCGTCGCACACGCTTAGGGCATGTACAATGGTTGATAAGATAGTTTTATCTTAAGTTTTGCATGTAATTTAGATATGACAAAGAAAAATGTCTACAATGGGTCATCTCTTAGCCTTATCTTCAATAATTAGCAATTCCTAAAAATGTGGTGAGACATATTGTGCTAAGAGATCATCTCTTGTCTTATCTTAAATAAGAGAAGACAAGTCTTCTCTTATGAGTTCTCTCTTCTCCACCTCGTTATTTATCCTACGTGGTACTCCTAAGATAGCACCATTGTACATGCTCTTAGAGCTGGAGTAGTACGTTCCTGCGAGATCGGAATTGGCCGGATCGGCGTGCAGTACTCTCCCATATAGTTTGGCCGATGTATGTGGTCTGGATTACAAGTTTGGCTTATATTTTCATAGGAGAACGACAAAACACATGACTTCTCATTCTATCAAAAAATTGTGGTAGATACATCAAATGTACTAGTATAAAGCAAGAAAATGTACATGGCTAACTTTTTTTTCTTGATCTATGATAAAAGTTCGCCGGAAGTACAAAAAATCTCAAACATAATAAAAATCCATTTCTGATTTGGTACACTGCCGCTAAACACAAGGACGGCTCAAATTAGCCCATGCCTCTTCATAAAAAAAGGCACGATGGTCATATTTTATAAAACATTTCGCTCGCTGTATACGTATACGCTGTACATGGAGTAGTGTTTATCTTTTTCTTTTAACCATCAAAAAATAGGTGCATGAAGTAGATTTCAAACTCCAAACCTCTTGGATCCCTTCCACCCACTACAACAAACTGGGCAGCTCACTTGGTGTGCCTAATTACTTCTTTTATTCGTTTTGTTGCGCATCCTCTTAGTCTGGCCTCCTTTTTTTGTTTTTTTTTTAATTTTATTCGCCTTTTATTTATAAGCCACGGTTCAAAACGTGGGGGAGTGGAATTGTTTGCGCTCGCCTTTCCCACTTCCCAGCAAATAACTGCGCACGTACGCGCGCAATAACTGCCTCGAGAATGGCAACCGACTTGCGGACGTCGCAATAAATCCGCGCGCATGGGCCGAGGGCGTGCGGCCGCAGGCCCCAGCACGCCGCCCTGTCCCGTCGCGCGCGTGGCCTGTCAGGCCCCTCCGGCTCCCAGACGCCACGCGTCGCCCGCGCGAAGCCCAAAAGATTGCCTCAAAGATTAGGTGGACTCCTTAGTTTCCCGCCGCTGCTAGGATGCCGCGATCCGGCTTCCGTAAGCCGGCACACAGTGGGTGTTGCCGGACCCGGCGGTCATAAAATTTGCCTCCTTCAAAGGGGGAAACTGCGAAAGCCCTCCCATCCGAAGTCGGCAGACCTTCTCAGCTTCGGGGACTACTGTCAGGGGGATGAACCCCGGGCAGGCAACGGAACCGGAATCCATTTCAAAAAACGATGGGGCCAGCATCGCCCCTCAAGCCGGCTCGCGCTTGGCCGGGTCGCTCGACCCGGCCAAGTCCCTCGACCCGGCCTAATCCTCAACTCGGCCCCAACAGCCAGCTCAAGACAGCCGAGCCCGGCATACCAAGACTTCTCCAACAAGCCAGCTCCTCCCTTGGCGTGTTCTCCAACCTGGCCGAGGGTCAGCTCCTGTCCCATCCCAGCCGTACGATGGGACGAGTCTCCACCAACTGATGACCAAAGCCATAGTACCCCGCCCATGCCTCTGGTCAGCCAGACGAGGCAACAGTGCCCCCACCTACCCGCTGACCAGGGCCAGCGTGGCAACAATGCACCCATCGTCACCAATGACGCCAGCAAGCGGCGACCTGACGGAGCGCCACTGTAGCCGACTCAACCCGGCCACTCCCTGACGATCGACAAGACGGCCAACAGTGCCCCCGTACCTGGCGGGTCCCACACCCGGGGAACCCGGCGAGGCCTGGTACCCGGTGGGTCCCAGCACCGGGTTCCTGGACACTGACGACCCGACCCTACAACCTTGTAAAATTACCATTGTACCCCGAGGGTTTGGCCTATAAAATCCCCCAGGAACCCTCATGCATACGGGCGGATCAACTCTTTCACTCGCATAGGCGATCACTCACACACACCTAGTAAGCAACACCTGAGGGGAGGGAGCTGCCTAAGCCTTGGCCAGCCTTCTCTCTTCCTCCATACAGCTCTAGGAGCAACCCTGTACTGTTACATATAAACCACACTCGGCAGGATTAGGAGTGTTATCTCTCCAGAGAGCCCCGAACCTGGGTATGTCTTGCGTCCCGCGCTCTCTCATGCCGACCTCGCCTCTGCAGCCCACTAGTGCCTTCGAGCCTCCTCCTCTCTTTAGCCATCCCTTGGCATCTGCTGTGCGCCCACCACGACACAAACATTTGACTAAAAAGGTGAAAATAACCAAATTACCAAATTCTCTAGTTTGATAGCTCTTTGTGCATACTATCCTCCTGCGTTGCTCCCTTCCATTTATCCACTTTGCTCATGATGCTGAACGCCGAAAAGTATTGTAGATGCCAATGAATTGAATGTTATCTATCGTTCATTCCCCTTTAATAGTGCACCTTTAACAACACAATGAACACGTGAATTCCATCAGCTAAGCACATTATAGATACATTTGATTTATTCTGTAAAGGAAAATATAATTACACAGTGCAGTAAAAAAGGAGAGCCGAAGGCTTTGAATATGTAGAAGATAATGCAAAGGTAATTCACTAACCTCAACTAAAGCTGACATGCCAAGTATTTCCCACATTTTCAGCATTCATTTGATATGGCGATCCGGTAACACGGTAACAATTAGTAGAACATTATCTGCTCCTTTGGACCATGCATTTTAAAACTGCCAAGCATGGATGATGAACTCTCTGTGTACAGAAGAGGACACTATGTTCAGAACAACATATCATGAACCTTCTTTTCGTTTGAAATTCTACTGAACCTCACGAGCCTTTCATGCATTTGAATTATAACATATGGCGAGGTATACAATACCTTCACTACATTGTGCATAGCCTCAAGTAGTCAAAACTTCTCTGGTTACATGTTATAAAGGTATTCTTGGTTGTATGCGGGAACGAAATGTAGCTCACATGCTCATCCCAATCCTTAATGAAATGGAGCTCGCATATTCATCCCAATCCTTATTCAAACAGACCTTCTAAAATAAAAGATCCCTGAAGTAGTAAAGTGGAAAAATTGATGCTCCAGAAGGGCCTCTAGTTTTGACTCAAATTTGCGCTTAGCTGTCAACAATGAAAAAGATGTGAGCATTGCCCTTCATCAACCTCGCATGGCTCATAATAGCAGTACCATGTTTCTTTCTTTCTATGTTGGAGCATGTGTTTTGTTGTCCCTTCCTCCTGAAAAATTGTCTGATTCAAAATGGAGTTCGGAGTAAGGATGTAGATACTAATTATCGAACTCCCATTGAACCATTGCATCAGCATAAAACGTAGAGCAAGGTATGAAGTATATTTAGTGCAATGATTAATGTCTATCATCTATGTTATAATCCCAAACTGAGTGACCAATTTGAAAGGATTTCGCAGGATTTTTTCCTCATATATGTCTATCACGAGTTTGCTCATGGACTTTCGTTGGTGCAATATTTGACAACATTTTTAAGATGATACAACCATTGTGTTAGTCCAACAACCTTTGTAAGCAAACTATATATTAGTGCTATTCTCTAAGGGATAAGCATCAAATTAAACATGTGTGCATGCCATCTTTCTTAAGAAAGCAACGTAATTAAAGTATGTCTTACAAAATCTAAAAATTTGCAGCCTCTGAAACTGGCCAAACATTACTTGCCCCAAAACACATAGGGAGTAGGGGTGCACCCAGCGAGAAAAAAATTCGCATGTGGTCGAATAGGAGGAAGAGGTTACCGGAGTTGAAGTCGGGGAAGCGACAATCGTGATGTAGTGGAGGCGGTCGGCAAGGTGGAAGCGGCCGAGGCAAGGCGCTGGAGCTGGGGAGTCAGGGAGACGAACGAGGTAGGGTGGACGACGTAGGTGAAATCGGCGTGGGTCGATGGAGGGGTGTTGGGTACTTGAGGACGGGGAGGTTGCCGACTTTGTGGTGCTGGCTCCCGCGACCAGCTGGGAAAGGCATTGGCATAGAGAGTGTGATGATGAGGTTGGGTGTGAGGCCATGATGCTACACAACCCATCCCAAGAAATCCATGCCGGCGGCCGCTGGCTCCCTTTGCTAACCAGGGTAGGCGTGGTGGAGTCGGCAAGGTCAGGGGTATGCGGTGCTTTGCTACCATTGGGAGAGGCGGGGCGTCGTTCAACAGCCACGTGAGAGTCAATGCTTCGGATGCATAGGGATTGTGGACCTAAACCACGAGGATGAAGAAGAGAAGAAGACATGGTTGCGCCAGATCGATGCGAGAGGATAAAATGATAAGGTGGGACCTACACAGTTTCTGGAGTCTATAAGACATCTGGTCTAATCTAAACAAATAAAAAAATAGCGCGCTATAACAAAATAGCACCAACTTTATAATTCACTATTAGCAAGAAATTATACACAGATTTATTTAATAAGACATTGCTCAAAACGCCAGAGCATACTATTAGCGGTGCTATAGTGTGCTATTTTTTTAGTGGTCTAAACACACTATAAAACTGAGAGTGAATAGTATTAAAAAACAAGAGTGAGTCAGAGGAAAACCATATACTCCCTTTGTTCCTAAATACTTGTCTTTCTAGGCATTTCAACAAATGACTACATATGGAGCAAAATGAGTGAATCTTTTTTTTGCATGGTAATACGTGTCTCATTCATATCATAAAGAACAAAGTACAAATCACGTAAAGACCGACATGACAATACTGAAAAGATAGTAGAACATCTCTGAGCTTGACACCAACGCTCGTCAACTGCTTCCGGCACCACCACAGCAGCCACCTAAAAAAAGAATGACGAATCACCACCTCACCTGAGCTCGACGCGGCTCCATCGCTGATATGCAGCTTTACGGACCTCCAAAGTGGCTCACCAAAAGTGAAGCCCTTGCCGTTGAATGAATCAGACTGGGGCAACACCCCGGACACGCCATCGAACTCCAGATCTGGCACTCCACCACGACTAAGACGCCGAGGAGGAAACCATACCTTCCATCCACAAACCACGAACCCAGTAGATATTCCGTCTTCCAGATGTCGTCGATGCAGACCACAATTTGCATCCGCTCCTGGACTACCTCCCAAGCTCCGCGTCGACGCTGGAGCAAACGTCGTCGCAACGGCGGAGCCTGAGGACATAGGTCCACCACAAGGATGTCGCCGCCGCCACACCATCCTTGCTTGAACAGACTGGTTTCCAAATCCACCCCCAACCATAGGACTGATGGCCTCGTCAGGGAAGAATCCGAAGATTCATTATTCAGCGCCGCCATCGCCATCACCGAAGCAAAGACGATGAACAACCTAAAAACCTAAACTATAAAGGAGAAAAATCGATCCACACGCGTGGATCCGGCGGCCCCCCTCACCACCGACGACCGAGGTCGCCGGCGGAGGGGAGCCGCTGGAGAACGGTGTTGGGAGATTGGCCTTGGCGGCGGCTAGCGTTGCAGCCGCCAGGGACGAGAGGAAAACTGGCGCAAAATGAGTGAATCTACACTCTAAAATATGTCTACATACATCCGTATGTAGTAGTCATTTGAAATGTCTAGAAAGACAAATATTTAGGAACGGAGGGAGTACATGCCAAATATGTACACATGATTACCTAGTGAGGCATTGCTCTGAACGCTATAGCATGCTATTAGTGGTGCTATAGCATGCTATTTTTTCAGTGGTCTAAACACTGTACAAAACTGGGAATGAACTATGTTAAAAAAATCCAAGAGTGAATCGGAGGGAAAACGCTAGAGCGTGCTATTAACGGTGCTATAGCATGCTATTTTTTGGTGGTCTAAAAACAGTACAAAACTGGGAGTGAACTATGTTAAAAAAACCAGGAGTGAGTCGGTGGGAAAATGCTAGAGCATGCTATTTTTTCAGTGTTCTAAACACACTGTAAAACTGGGAGTGAACTGTGTTGAGGAAAACCAGATACGTCAATTATGTACATAAAATTATCGGTTCTGCTATTTCTCAGTCGATTGAGAAATAGTGAAGTCTCAGTCGACTGTTTTAGCCATTGAATCATTTGTTGCTTCAAGATTTGCGCTGGAACTGAGTTGTCCTTGTTTCGGCCTGTGTAACGCTCTTTGTCCAGCCTGTTTGCTTTTTTTACCTTTGCCCCCGTCGGCCTTGGTCCTGTAGGGGCTAGGGGGTGTTTGTTGGGCTTAGTACGCAGGTGTTCGATGGGCCTTTTTCTTCTTTCTTTTTGTTTGTTTGTTTTTGGGCGCGAATCAGAGAGGAACAGGCTGTATGTGTGCTCCCATCGCACTACCGATGGAGATGGGCAAGGGCGAGGCTGCTGATGGAGTAATTTGTCTTCGTTATTATCCGCTCTTTTTTTCTTTTTTTTTGTTTTCTGGTTCGAGTAATTGCATGTCTTATAACCTGACCGCAACTGAACATTTTTGTTCTGTTGAAGGGGGCGCCAGTAGAGGGGCGGGCCCGTTGCAAGCCCGACAACAACCCCGCAACTGTAAGTGCCGCACCCGACCTCAACTGCATGTCCCCGAACATGATTGCAACTAGACTTTTTTTTGTCGGAGGGGGCGACGAAAGAGAGGGCGGGCCAGTTGCATGTCCGATTCTAGGCATGCAACTGCAAGTGTCGCACCCGACCGCAACTGCATGTCTTCTAACCCGACCGCAAGTGGACCTTTTTGTTCCGTCGGAGGGGGCGAGCCAGTTGCAAGCCTGACAATAGCCCCGCAACTGCAAGTGTCGCTCCCGACCGCAACTGCATGTCCCTGAGCATGCTTGCAACTGGGCTTTTGTTTTGTCGGAGGGGGCGGCGGGAGAGGGGGCGGGCCAGTTTGCATGTCCAACACTGGGCATGCAACTGCAAGTGTCACCCTCGACCACAACTGCATGTATTCTTACCTGACCGCAACTGGACTCTTTTTT
>NC_057797.1:680663353-680678617 GCF_018294505.1 Triticum aestivum
CTTCTAACCTGACCGCAACTGTACTTTTTTGTTCTATCGGAGGGGGCGCCAGTAGAGGGGCGGGCCAGTTTCAAGTCTGACAACAGCACCGCAACTGCAAGTGCCGCACCCGACCGCAACTGCATGTCCCCCAACATGCTTGCAACTGGACTTTTTGTTTTGTCAAAGGGGGTGCTGGGAGAGGGGGCGGGCTAGTGTGCATGTGTGACACTAGGCATGCAACTGCAAGTGTCACCCCCGACCTCAACTGCATGTCTTCTAACCCGGCCGCAACTGGACTTTTTTGTTTTGTCGGAGGGGGTGCCAGTAGAAGGGGAGGGCGCACGGTGTGGGTCTGATTTTTATTAAAGAACTAAAATTGTGTCATGATTTTTGAATTAGAGTTTCTACCATCTACCCCTTACTCATTTTCTTCTGTCTTTTTTTTCTACCACGTTGACTGTTCCCTAGGAAAAAAACAGCATTTACCCCTTTTGCATTTTATTTTATTTTAGCAAAATCACTTCTACCACTTCTAGCATTCTATCACTTCTAGTTATTTTTGGGATTTCTTAGCTTTTGTGTGTCTACTGGTGTGTAATACTAATACGGCAGCAGACCATTTCTCTTTCTTTCTTGGTCACGTGGGAGCGCATTTTCCTTTTCCATCCTAGGATATTTGTCTGGCCATTCGTTTCTTCTGTTATCTTTAAATGTTTCTGTAAACACACACACACACACACACGTACGAGCCAGCCCAAAGCAATCAAGCCCACAGAAAACCACAAACAAAAGGCAACCGAGCCCACAAACAAGCCCAGCAAGCGAACAACACAGAACTAGCGACAAAACCAGTGATCAAACAGGCCGACCACATGTGGTGACGTCATTCGACTAAGACTTAGCTAAGTCTCAGTCGACTGAGACGTAGACGGACCCTAAAATTATCTAGCAAGACATTGCTCTGACGCTAGAGTGTGCTATTAGTGGTGCTATATCGTGCTATTTTTTCGGTGGTCTAAACATAGTACAAAACCAGGTTACAAAATTGGGAGTGAACCGTGTTAAAAAGTCAAGAGTGGGCAAGAGAACAAATCAGACAACGCCGCTTATCTATACAAAATTATCTAGCGAGGCATTACTCAAAATCCTAAAGAGTGCTATTAATGGTGCTATAGAATACTATTTTTTCTGTGGTCTAAATATAATACAAAACCAAATGTAAATTGTGTTAAGAAAAAATGATTTAACCGGCCTGGCACGTGCCGCTCACCGGAGAGCTCACTGCTAGCACGGTAAAGCACGGGGGACGCCCTTCTTAGCCGCTTTTATTCTTGTATATAGCATTCTGCCTCACAACATACTCCAACTTACCTATTTGTAAAAAAGCACATCATTATAGTAGTTCCCTACTATTTTTTCTTGCATTTAAGCATTTACGGAGCTATAATATATTGTCTTAATAGCACAGATGAACACCTCTCGAAAAATCAACAATCGAAACAATATACCAGTTTAGGGTGTATTCCTAAATTATGAATGCAAATTGAAGGATGATTCTTATTCTTCACACCATGTGTATTCAGAGTAACTCACCACAAATACTTCACTCCGTATATATTTATTAGATAACTTCACTCCATATTCAGACAATTCACCCGACACCGATTTGAGTATATGGCGCGACATTTGGTAACACAGTTGGTGAGTGCAAGTCTGTTTCATCAACCAATGCTACATAGCAAGTCTGTTTCATCAACCAATGCTACCTGTAGATTTCCAACCTTTCACGAGGTAAAAGATATGGACCAAACATATAATTATTCGAAGTGGGATTCCTTACCCCTTACCTTCGAGAAGTTTTAATCAACCATTAGTTGGAAAGCCTATACAAAAAACACTAGGGCAGAGACGAAAGAAACTTGTGAAATTTGGAAGAAAAATATAATTATGCCACTACATAGTTAATGCTTTCTGTTGTGGGAATCCTTTTTTTGCTTATAGTTTCAGCTGTTTGTTCTGCTATAGATAGGAAAGTAGAAAAGGCACCTCAACTTTCAGTTTGTCCCAAACTTATGCAAGTTATGCAACAAGATATCTTCCTACAAAAAGATGCAACAAGATATTACACTTTTTGTGTATATATAAAGTCGGGATAAATAATTAAGACAGGAAATATACATTATAAGGTTTGTTCACAATTATCATCAAGAAGGTTGCTGAGTTTCCTTCTGCTCACATAACACCCTGAAACAATTCTTCCAGAGCCCTATAATTATCTCTAGAAAACCTCCTCAATGAAGGTTTCCATGCTCAATTTTTCGCACAGACGTGAATATTCATAAACTGAAACCACCCGTAGTTGATCTCATGGCTGACAGGCTATTGGCAAATAGAGGATCCGAAGAAAACAGTAAGAACTTTTGAGCCATTGAATCCAACACCCTGCAGTAATATAATCAAATCTCGTTTGGAATTAGTACGACGAGATATAGCCTCGTGCATGATATTATAGTCCACATCAAGAAAATCGTGAATCAAGTTCATGTATATGCAAAGTAGAGTAGGAAAAATTGCAATGCAAAGCCATGGAGGCTGGGAAAGTCGTCGAGCGTTGGGACCAGGAAAGGAATGAGGAATCAGGAATTCAAGATCCAAGTAGAGAAATTACATATAATGAACCAAAGAATATAAATCTTTTTTGAAATGAAAAAGAATATAAATAGGCTTACGAAGTAAGGAGAACATAGGGGATCGGGCCACTAATTGATGCACCACCATCGAACTTGACCAGGGAACAGACCGGCGGCATACTAAATTACAATCAAATCATACAGGAAAGGGGGAGCGTCAGGATAGGAAGTATATATACACACCTCCATTAATTGCCACCGACGAGTGGCGCACATCACCCGTGATGAATTCTCCATGGAACAAACAATTGATTGCCTCCTTCAATCCCGAAAAATCCGTTTCACTGGTATGGCTGACGAACAGTCTGCCACCGCTTCGCCTGATCGCCTCTACCTGCGTAGGAGGCTCGAACCTTCTCGGTCACATAGTTAGCTGCGTGACGGAAGGCTTGCGGTCGCTATGCGGGTCTTCATTCATGTCCAGCGTACGTCGCCACGCCAGGGTTGCGGCCGAGCGAGCGGAAGAAGGGTCGTGTAGAGGCATGTTCATTTCCTCTTTTTAGGCAAACTCGCGGCCTGTTCTTTTTCTCTCGCTGCACTGATGGGAAACTGCCGTTAGCCAAGTCGGCCCAAAATAACATTAGGGTCCCAAAATTGTCACCAGAGCAGCGGCCCAGTACGGATGGCGGCCCACGCGGGATTAAAAGTCAGTCGGATGGCTAAAAATCTCTACTCCTAATGTCTCAGTCCGTAGGTCGTTCGTTCGCTTCCACCCTTCCACCGATCGATACATGCCCCCACCACGCGATCTCCCTCCCACCGATTTTCTTCCTCCCTACGAAAACCAAGACCGGTTTTAATTCCATTCCCAGAAAAACCAAACCAACCCTTCCATTCTTCCATCGATCACACCTTTCCATATAACACACCAATCATTCCGTCCTTCCCTTCCATATACGACAAAAACCAAATCATATCGATCATATCGATTATTTCCGTCACAAAAAGCTTCCATAAATCTCTACTCCTAATGTCTCAGTCCGTAGGTCATTCGTTCGTTTCGTTCACTTCCACCCTTCCACTGATCGATACATGCCCCCACCACGCGATCTCCCTCCCATCGATTTTCTTCCTCCCTACGAAAACCAAGACCGGTTTTAATTCCATGCCCAGAAAAACCAAACCAACTCTTCCATTCTTCCATCGATCGCACCTTTCCATATAACACACCAATCATTCCGTCCTTCCCTTCCATATACGACAACAATCAAATCATATCGATTATTTCCGTCACAAAAAGCTTCCATAAACAACAACAACAATCTAATCATATCGAATATTTCGCTCTTTCGGTACACAACAAATACCGATCGATTATCTCTACTCCTAATGGGAGAGTCCGCTGTCGTTTGGTTTGGTTCGTTTCGCATCAATCGGATGACGTTGCTAGCCCCACCCTACGTGGTTGGTTTCCTTTGGTACACCCACCACCGTGGAAGGTCCTTCCCATTCCTTTTCTAAACTTTGCTTACAAAAATCTTAATTTTCCTTGCCTAAGCCCACACATTGCCAGACCACAAAACTGTCTACGATCTCCTTTGGTCTCATCCTGATCGTGACCTTCTCTTCAGATCGATTTCTTCCTCGACCTCATGGCGGCCAGGACTACCCCATGGGCGTCGCAGCCTGGCGTGTGAGGAACGATGCGGCCTGGGTGCGCCTCGGAAAAACCAAACGGACACTCGACGTCCCCCCTCGACGTCGACCTCTCCCTGCTCCTCTTCTCCGCAGCCGAGAAGGTCGTGGCCTGCATAGAGCATCCGGCTATAGTGAGGCTGGCGGCGGCCGAATTGTCACCATGGGCAAAGAGGTAGGTGGCTGGATCCCGAGATGGAGGCAAGGACATGGTTGAGTGGTCGCAAGGGCAGCTTCTTCAACATGATCTGATCTACAATCACAAGGCAACGCAATCGATCCATGTTTCTCTGAGCTCCTGCTCAACTATGAAAACCATGTTTGTTTGTGCTCGCTTGCTGATGTGTGTGTGTCACTACGTCGCTCACGTCCTCCCGCAAGGCACCAGCATCCGGTCAGTGTGCTCTCCGGGATGCTGCAGTCGAAGGGGTGAGCAGGAGCTATGGATGCTAGCAAACAAGGTTGTGCAGACGGCAATGCATGTGAGGGCTCGCAACCTTATCCCCATCCCAATTTCTGACTAAAAAACTATAGATTAGATTATATGACATGCATTAGTTGCTTACCTTTGTAGCTGGCATGCACATACAGCATCGTTTTCTGATAATTAACCATATTTTTTTAGTGATCCAGTTCAAACTTATATCATACTACTAATTACTAGCTTATATTGATAGAATGCAGACTATTGGACATACTTTTCATACCATTACCATCGGATTGTATTCTGAATCATCCATTATCGTTGTGATTTTGTAATTATCCTGAAACAAAATACTGTACTGTACAAAATCACAAACAGAGATTCTATTTTTGCGAGGCGCTATATGTTTTCTTCTCACAAACAGTGCTTTCATTGGTCCGTTATTATACATTTTTCTTTCCAGCAACGGGAGTATAGTACTCTAATCACAAACAATCACCTACTATGCTAAAATTTCTGTTCTCATCGGAAGTATATATACTTATGATGTCGTTGCATTTTGCAAGTGTTATATGAAGTAGGTTTTTTTGTAGAGTCAATGGTAGAAAGATCTGCACAACAAACATTATTTTCTCAAAATTGCCATTTATCTTCATATTGAAAAGTGATGTGTGTGTTTAAGATGTCATTTTGTGTTAGATGTTGAGTTGTTAAAAAAGCTTCCCAACATGCGATAACTTGGGATGAACCCAAATCTTTATTTTTCTTATAATATGAATTATCCTCCCATATAGAAAATTCTATTTGGAGCAAACTTATCTTTAATGTAGATGTACATCAACAATTAATTAAGTCCCGTCATATTGCATGTTTATTGTGCGGAATGTGTGTCCCAATCTTGACAGAAGCTATAAAGAGATTATCTTGAAGATTGATTGCATAGAGGATGAGATATTGCCCCGAATTCTCATTTCTTGTCACAAACTTAGTACTCCCTATGATCAATATTACTTGTCGCTCAAATAGACGTATCTAAATGTATTACAGTGCTAAAATACATCCGTTAGAGTGACAAGTAATACATACGTTTGAGCGATAAGTAATATGGATCGGAGGGAGTCCATTTTCATTATCGTTATTCAGAACATGTATAAGCCATTAATATTCTAAGGGGATGTACAACCGGAGAAGATTATCATAGTTGAATAAGAAACTCAATAGTGTCGTGCAAGTTGGAGGCGGGGGGAAATGAGATAAGAGCCTGGTGGGAGGAAGGAAGTCGAGTGTCGCGTGGTGGCTGGGACGAGGAAGTGGGGTAGAAAGACGATGAGGAGATGCGTTTACCTATCAGATCAAAACCATGAGATATCATCCCATGCGAATAGCCTTTGACTCCATATCACGTGAAATTTCTTTGTATATATATTTTGTTAGTCCGTGGCAACGCACGGACACTTAGCTAGTGTGTACAAGTGATGATCCAACGGTTTCAAACGCAGATAGCCTGAGATGGCCGGAAAAGTGCTCGGTTATAATTTTTTTAATACATGAACACTTTTTGAAGTGTGCAAAACACTTACTAAAATTCATGACTTTTTATTTGTGAGCACTTCTTTGAATTTTTGATTATTTTAAAAAATAATGAACATTAAAAAATATTTTAATACTTTTCAAATCGGATTTGCTAAATCTCATATAGATGAGATTTTAACAATGTCTTATCTAAGTTGTGGTTCGTCCGATCAATTTTTTGTAATCTTTGTGCAAACTTGATCCCGCTTCATTTTTGCCGCATGCGCCACGCGCCGTCATGTTGTCCAGTTTGTCGGCCTGTTTTTGTTAGATCCTTTTTTTGTTCGGTGTCTATTATGTTTTCTTCGGGCCATTTCATGAGTATTTTGTCATTTGAATTGGTCTGCCTTGTAGAAGCGGGAAAGACAAGGTTCACTACCTCTTTTATCTCCCTTCATTTTGAAGGTGCTTTGCCTCTCCTTATTACTCCTCTCTTTATTTTCCTTTTGTTTTCCATTAGAGGCAACACCGTCCTTTGCGTGACCCTCTTTTCTAGCCCCAGCTGCAACGCCATCCTCAATTTACAACTGGGACCAATCTTTTTTTTTTGCCTCGGTTGCAAGTCCACTATTAACTTGCAGCTGGGCCCAATCTTTTTTGTATCCAGTTGCAAGTCTACCCACGACTTACAACTGGGCTCAGCGTTTCTTTTGTATGACAATTTGGCCCGAGAGGTCCAAGCCCTCTCGAAGAGGTAAAACCCTAGATCATGCTTGTACTCCCCCGCTGCTTGCTATTCATTACATCGAACAACTATTGTTCTCTCGAATGGTCAACCTTCCTGCCACAAACATGATATGAAATAACATTTTTGGAAAAGGATAGGGTGTAGTAATATTTTACTAAATTCTAAAATGAATTGTGAGGATAAACACATAGATAAATATGATGATGGTGAGTATAGTAATTTTTACTATGTCCCCAGCGCACATGTAAACCTCATTACCAACGCCAATGCCGTAGTATTTCTTGCAACGGGTTGCAAAAGTATGCAGTCGAACGGGTATCCTTATGATCAAGTTTTAATCACAACTAGATGACCCGTTGCACTCTTGGCGCAAAAGCCAAGTACAATCAGAAAGTTAAGCAAGTTATGGAAAACACATAATAAATAATAAATATTCATTTTATGAATTATCCCCAACGGATGTTAACACGAATAAGAATACATATGGGAACACCAAGCAGTAACGAACAAACTAACAAACATAGATACTACACCTGAATCATGAAAAGTGCTTGTTCATACTTGTCGCACTTAAACATGACCATGGTGCAGGAAAGGTCAGGTGTGAACGTTTGTTTGGGTGGCGAGGGGAGAGCAGTGCGGAGCAACAACGCGACAAACGTTGACATTGTAGGGAATCGTTGCATGAAAAACATATTCTACGCACACGCAATGATCTCCATGGAGATGCATAGCAACGAGGTGTAGAGTGTGTCTACGTACCCTCGTGGACCGTAAGCGGAAGCGTTTAACAACGTGGTTGATGTTGTCAAACTTCTTCGCGCTCTAACAGGTCAAGTACTGAACGCACGACACATCCGCGTTCTGCACATGTTCAGCTCGGTGACGTCCTCCGTCTTCTTGATCCAGCAAGACAGCGAGGTAGTAGATAAGTTCCGGCAGCACGACGGCGTGGTGACAGTGATGGTGATGCGACCTTCGCAGGGCTTCGCCTAAGCACTATGAAAATATGACCGAGGGAGTAAACGGTGCACGGGGGCGCCACGCATGGCTATATATATACACTGTTCTATATATGAACATGAGGGGGGAAGGAAAGGGAGATGGCTGCCTTAGGGTGGCTAAATTTCGTGTTTTGACCCTTTTCTGAAACCTATTCAAGATCTGACCCTAGTTTAATTTTTTTGTCGAGATCTGGCCCTTTTGTTACCACCAGGGTCCATGGAGGTAGGGTATAACAACTTACCGCCAAGGTCCCTGACGGTAGCGTTGCATGCTCTACTGCAAAAAACTCCCAAGTATTGAACACACTGCGTGTTCGTGCCTACCGCCGAGCACCTTGGCGGTAGGGTTGTACAGTCTACCGCCAGTCTGTTTGACGGTAGGGTACTGCCAAGGCCCCTGGAGGTAGGATGTTACAACCCACCGCCATGGACCCTGGCGGTAGCAAAAGGGTTGGATCTCAAAAAAAAATTCAAACTAGGGTCAGATCTCGAATAGGTTTCAGAAAAGGGTCAAAACCTGAAAATTTGCCCCTTAGGGCGCCTCCCCTTTCCTTCCCTCCCTCCTTTGGTGCATGGGAAGGGGGTAGAGGGGCACACTAGCCCCTTGTGGGCTGGTGTGCTCTTCCCCTTTTGGCCCATAAGGCCCAATAACCTACCGGGGTTGCACGGAACACCTTCCGGTGACCCGATAAGTATCCGGTACCACCCGAAACACTTTCAGTGTCCAAATACCATCGTCCTATATATCAATCTTTACATCTCTACCATTTCGAGACTCCCGTCATGTCTATGATCTCATCTGGGACTTCAAACAACATTCGGTCACCAAAACATATAACTCATATAACACTATATCGTCAACGAACGTTAAGCATATGGACCCTACGGGTTCGAGAACTATGTAGACATGATCGAGATATCTCTCCTGTCAATAACCAATAGCGGAATCTGGATGCCCATATTGGCTCCTACATATTTGACGAAGACATCGAACCGTTATGACAACATACATAATTCCCTTTGTCCATCGGTATGTTACTTGCCCGAGATTTGATCGTCGGTATCTCTATACCTAGTTCAATCTCGTTACCGACAAATCTCTTTACATGTTCCGTAATACATCATCTCGTAACTAACTCCTTCGTCATTTGATTGCAAGCTTATGATGTGTATTACCGAGAGGGCCCAGAGATACCTCTTCGATACTCGGAGTGACAAATCCTAATCTCGATCTATGCCAACTCAACAAACACCTTCGGAGATACCTTTAGAGCACCTTTATGTTCACCCGTTTATGTTGTGACGTTTGATAGCACACAAGGTATTCCTCCGGTATCCGGGAATTGCATAATCTCATAGTTGAAGGAATATGTATTTGACATTAAGAAAACAATAGCAATAAACTGAACAATCAATATGCTAAGCTAACGGATGGGTCTTGTCCATCACATCATTCTCCTAATGATGTGATCCCGTTATCAAATGACAACACATGTCTATGGTTAGGAAACCTTAACCATCTTTGATCAACGAGCTAGTCTAGTAGAGGCTTACTAGGGACACAGTATTTGTTTATGTATTCACACATGTATTCACACATGTATTTAAGTTTTTGATCAATACAATTCTAGCATGAATACTAAACCTTTATCATGATTTAGGAAATATAATAACCATTTTATTATTTCCTCTAGGGCATATTTCCATCAGACATCGCTTCGTCGAAGAGCGTCCATTCACGCTGAGTTCGCTACACATATGGACCCGATACAATCAGGAAATAGGCTAGGCCCGACCCTTCTCAACTGCATGTCTTTATCGTATGTCAATGCGGACCAGCACTAGTAGAAAAGGGGGCAATGGTCCAGGCCGGGTCAGCCCATTAGTCCCAGTTCAGTCTAGAACCGGGACCCATGGGGGCATTGGACCCGGTTCATGAGCCCAGGGGGCCGGCCGGGCCACGTGGGCCATTGGTCCCGGTTGGTGGGACGAACCGGGACCAATGGCCTCGCTCCTGGCCCACCACAATTGGTCCCGGTTGGTGGCTTGAACCGGGACCAAAGGCTCCCCTTTAGTCCCAGTTCATGCCACCAACCGGGACCAATGAGGTGCCTATATATACCCCCTCGCGTAAGAGCAGAGCACACTGCTCTGTTTTTTTCTGGCCGACGGGGAGAGGGCTTGGTGGTGCTCTAGCTCACCTCCTATGCACACAAGGTATTCGATGGAATGCCCGAGCCACACTACTTAAGCTTTCTCCTCTCCAAGCTTGACCTTCAAGCTCCATTTTCCTCAATATTTGTCTAGGTTTAGCGGTCCGTCACGCCCCGTCCCCGTCTTCACCGCCGTCGATCACCCGCGCCGAGCTCATCGCCAGCACCACCGTGGTGAGCCTCTTGTTCTTATCTTCTTTTTGAAAGGAAAAAAATATTCTTACTTGTATGTTTACATAGATACTTGTATTATTTTCTTACTTTTATTATTGCATCTTATATAGTGCGATGGTTTTGGTATCCGCCCCCGTCGGCCCTCGTCCTGTCTATGATTCGGATGTGGTATATATATTACCTTTATAACTATAGTTTCATTTATTGTTTATGAAAATTATACCGACCAACGTGACATAGATTTTATTTATGTAGGATGTATGTGAATCGGAAATTCCAACCGACCCTATTGTCGAGAGGTTAAATTTAGTTGAAGAAGAAAACAATTTGTTGAAGGAAAAAATAAAAAAAATTGAGGAGGAGAAGATGATATTGGAGTTGCATGTTGCGGATGTCGTCGATGATCACAAGATCAAGATGGATGCAATGCGCTTGAAGATTAGAAAGATTAAAAAATATGCCATTCATATCGAGGCTTGGTATCATTATGCCATTGGATCAATTGTTACCTTGGTTGCGATTATGATCGCATTTGTTTTCGCATTGAAATGTTTTACATAGTTTCAATGTATGGTTTAATTAATTAGATACTCTAGAGAGCTATATGTTGTTAGATGAGAACTATGTATGTATTTTGGTTTTAATGTGATGATGAACTTCTATTAATTTGGACACTTAATTATATATAACGCAGGCAGATGAACTGGCAATGGATGTACGGTGACAGACACACCTCCGAGTACATTAAGGGCGTGCATGAGTTTCTCCATGCGGCTGAGGCAAACAAGCAGAATGGTTTTATGTGTTGTCCATGCACTGAATGTGGGAATACGAGGTCTTACTCTAACCGGAAAATCCTTCACTCCCACCTGCTTTACAGGGGTTTCATGCCACACTATAATGTTTGGACGAGGCATGGAGAAATAGGGGTTATGATGGAAGACGGCGAAGAAGAAGAGTACGATGACAACTATGTGCCCCCTGAATACGGTGATGCTGCAACGGGGGGAGCTGGTGAAGATCAAGAGGAACCAGACGATGTGCCCAATGATGCTGCAACGGGTGAAGCTGCTGAAGATCAAGAGGAACCAGACGATGTGCCCGATGATGATGATCTCCGCCGGGTCATTGTCGATGCAAGGACGCAATGCGAAAGTCAAAAGGAGAAGCCGAAGTTCGATCGCATGTTAGAGGATCACAAAAAAGGGTTGTACCCCAATTGCGAAGATGGCAACACAAAGCTCGGTACCGTACTGGAATTGCTGTAGTGGAAGGCAGAGAATGCTGTGGCTGACAAAGGAGTTGAGAAGCTACTGAAAATATTGAAGAAGAAGCTTCCAAAGGATAACGAATTGCCCGACAGTACATACGCAACAAAGAAGGTCGTATGCCCTCTAGGATTGGAGGTGGAGAAGATACATGCATGCCCTAATGATTGCATCCTCTACCGCGGTGCATACAAGGATCTGAACGCATGTCCGGTATGTGGTGCATTGCGATATAAGATCAGACGAGATGACCCTAATGATGTTGACGGCGAGCCCCCAGGAAGAGGGTTCTTGCGAAGGTGATGTGGTATGCTCCTATAATACCACGGTTGAAACGTCTGTTCAGAAATGAAGAGCATGCCAAGTTGATGCGATGGCACAGTGAGGACCGGAAGAAAGACGGGAAGTTGAGAGCACCCGCTGACGGGTCGCGGTGGAGAAAAATCGAGAGAAAGTACTGGAATGAGTTTGCAAAGGACCCAAGGAACGTATGGTTTGCTTTAAGCACGGATGGCATTAATTCTTTCGGGGAGCAGAGCAACAATCACAACACCTGGCCCGTGACTCTATGTATGTATAACCTTCCTCCTTGGATGTGCATGAAGCGGAAGTTCATTATGATGCCAGTTCTCATCCAAGGCCCTAAGCAACTCGGCAACGACATTGATGTGTACCTAAGACCATTAGTTGAAGAACTTTTACAGCTGTGGAATGGAAACGGTGTACGTACGTGGGATAAGCACAAACATGAGGAATTTAACCTAAAGGCGTTGCTGTTCGTAACCATCAATGATTGGCCCGCTCTCAGTAACCTTTCGGGACAGACAAACAAAGGATAGCACGCATGCACGCACTGTTTAGATGACACTGAAAGTATATACCTGGACAAATGTAGGAAGAATGTGTACCTGGGCCATCTTCGATTTCTTCCGACCAACCATCAATGTCGAAAGAAAGGCAAGCATTTCAAAGGCGAGGCAGATCACCGGAAGAAGCCCGCCATGCGCACCGGTGATCACGTGCTTGCTATGGTCAATGATTTACACGTAATCTTTGGAAAGGGTCCCGGCGGACTAGCTGTTCTGAATGACACTGAGGGACACGCACCCATGTGGAAGAAGAAATCTATATTTTGGGACCTACCCTACTAGAAAGACCTAGAGGTCCACTCTTCAATCGACGTGATGCACGTGAAGAAGAACCTTTGCGTGAGCCTGCTAGGCTTCTTGGGCGTGTATGGGAAGACAAAAGATACACCCGAGGCACGGGAGGACCTGCAACGTTTGCACGAAAAAGACGGCATGCCTCCGAAGCAGTATAAAGGTCCTGCCAGCTACGCTCTTACGAAAGAAGAGAAAGAAATCTTCTTTGAATGCCTGCTCAGTATGAAGGTCACGACTGGCTTCTCGTCGAATATAAAGGGAATAATAAATATGCCAGAGAAAAAGTTTCAGAACCTAAAGTCTCATGACTGCCACGTGATTATGACGCAACTGCTTCCGGTTGCATTGAGGGGGCTTCTATCGGAAAACGCCCGATTAGCCATTGTGAAGCTATGTGCATTCCTCAATGCAATCTCTTAGAAGGTAATCGATCCAGAAATCGTACCAAGGCTAAGGAGTGATGTGGCGCAATGTCTTGTCAGTTTCGAGCTGGTGTTCCCACCATCCTTCTTCAATAACATGATGCACGTCCTAGTTCATCTAGTCGACGAGATTGTCATCCTGGGGCCCGTATTTCTACACAATATGTTCCCCTTTGAGAGGTTCATGGGAGTCCTAAAGAAATATGTTCGTAACCGCGCTAGGCCAGAAGGAAGCATGTTCATGGGCCATCAAACAGAGGATGTTATCGGATTTTGTGTTGACTTCATTCCTGGCCTTAAGAAGATAGGTCTCCCTAAATCGCGGTATGAGGGGAGACTGACTGGAAAAGGCACTCTTGGATGTGACTCAATAATATGCAGGGATGGATATTCTTGGTATCAAGCACACTACACAGTTTTACAGAACTCTACCTTGGTGACCCAGTATGTCGATGAACACAAGAACAGTCTGCGCTTCAAACATCCGGAGCAGTGCGACGACTGGATTATATGTGAACACATCAGGACTTCCAACAGTTGGTTGGAAACACGTCTCAGAGGTGACAACACTGTTTGTGATGAGTTGTATTTGTTGTCCAGGGGACCATCTTTGACTATATTGACTTACAAAGGATACGAGATAAATGAGAATACATTTTACATGATCGCCCAAGATCAAAAGAGCACCAACCAAAACAGCGGTGTCCGCTTTGATGCAACAACCGAGAGCGGAAAGGACACATATTATGGTTACATAGTCGACATATGGGAACTTGACTACGGACATGATTTTAAGGTCCCTTTGTTTAAGTGCAAATGGGTCAATCTGTCAGGAGGCGGGGTATAGGTAGACCCACAGTACGGAATGGCAATAGTGGATCTGAAAAATCTTGGGTACACTGACGAACTGTTCGTCCTAGCCAATGATGTGGCACAGGTTATCTATGTGAAGGAAATGTCTACCAAACCGAGAAAAAGATAAGGAAGCGAATACATCATACGATGAGCCAAAGCGCCACATAGTTCTTTCAGGAAAAAGGGATATCCTGGGAGTGAAGGGCAAGACAGACATGTCTGAAGATTATGAAAAGTTTCATGAAATTCCTCCCTTCAATGTCAAGGCTGACCCAAGCATCCTGATAAACGATGAAGATTATCCATGGTTACGGCGCAATAAGCAAGTGACACAAGCGAAGAAAAAGTGAAAACTTTCTCCCGCAACTTTATGATGATACCATGCCAACTTTGTAACACACGAGTATGCTATGCCAACTTTTTCAGAGTTATTTGAAAACTATGAATTTAGGTCGAATTTTCTCTATAGGTGCATCTATGTTCATTTTTTTAGTAAGTTAATCACAAACTTGTGATTCACACAAATTTCAAAGAATTCAAATTTTAACTATTTAAATTTGAAAACTAATGGCACTAACAGAAAGTTTATAATTTTTCTAAAACTAATGGCACTAACAGAAAGTTTATAATTTTGCTGACCTAAAAGCAAAAAGAATTAAAAAATAAAGCAAAACACAAAAAAAATAATAATACAGAAAACAAAACAAAAAAACTGGAAAAAAATAAAAATAGCAACAATAAGTATTTTGTTGTAAGTAGAAACAAAATAAAATAAATAAAGGAACAAAGAAAACAAAAAACTAAAAAAGAGTATTCAAATTTTAAAACTAATGGCACTAACAGAAAGTTTATAATTTTTGTGACCTAAAAGAAAAAAAATCACTAAAAAATTATAAGTATTTAGTTCTAGGTAGAAATGAAAAAATAAATAGCAAAAAAAAGGCCTGCAGAAACCCATCCATGGGCCAGGTTTCAGGCCCGCAGAAGGCCCAGCAGGCCCACAGGTATAGCAGTGCGAGATTAGGCCTAGAGGCCTGCAATTCAGAGGAGTTCAATGAAGATGGCGGGGCATGGCTTATAAACAGGTCCTGCCGCTCCTCAGCTAGCGAGGTGGGACTAAACATCCCACCGCACTGCGGCTTTGGCAGGCGCAGGCCATTGATCCCGGTTGGTG
>NC_057797.1:680679064-680679683 GCF_018294505.1 Triticum aestivum
ACGCGCGCCGCCCCGGCCCGCCCTCGCCGTCGCTCGCGCCCCTGCCCCGATGCCATCCTCGCCGCCGACCTCAGCTTGGTCTAGCCGCCGGCGCCCTCCCTTGCAATTTTTTTCATATATATGCTTGTTTTTCATATATATGCTTGTTTTTATATATATATGCTTGTTTTTATATATATGTAATGATTTTTTATGGAATATGATGTTTTTTCATAGATGATCACATATATGATGTATGCACGAATGTGGATGAAATATGATGTTTGTTTGTTGATAGAACATGATGTTTTTTTAATTCACAGATTTTTTTGTTCATGAGAGAGGCGGGGACGTTGAGGGATCATAGATGTATTTTTTCTGAATTTTCTATCGCGCACATACGGATTTTAGACCATGGGAGCACCCCCTCCCTATCGTTGCAAAATTTGCTAAATGATATTAAGAAGGAAGGAAAAGAAGGATAGGAAAGAAAGAAAATAAGAAGAGGAAAGAAAGAAGAAGAGAAGAGGAAGAAGAGGAGAAATAAATAAGAAGAAGAAGAAGAAGAAGAGAAGAAGAAGAAAGGATTAGACCTTTCTTCTTCTCCTCTATTCCTTTCTTCTTCTCCTCTTTTTTTTCT
>NC_057797.1:680680129-680684244 GCF_018294505.1 Triticum aestivum
CACAAGTGACGCGGGCTTCGACGCCCACGTCACTTGTGGGACGTGGATGTAGTGTCCGACACCGACGGCCACATGTATCTCACACCCACGATACTTGCTATTTAGGGTTTCCTCTACCGCTCGGCGACCCTCATTTCCGATAAAAAAAAGAGGAAGAAGAAGAAAAAAAAGAGGAGAAGAAAGAATAGAGGAGTTTTACTCCTCTATTCTTTCTTCTCCTCTTTTTTTCTTCCCCCTCTTCTTTTTTTATCATTGAAGCGTTGTCGAGGCCACCCCAAACCCTAGAGAAGCAGCGTCGAGGCCACCCCAAACCTTAGAGAAGCAGCGTCGAGGCCACCCTAAACCCTAGAGAAGCAGCGTCGAGGCCACTAATTAATATTAGTTCTACGTTTGCCACTAATATATCCATCTGTCATGTTTGAATAATAATTGCCATGTTGTAAATATTTGTAGAAACTATGGACACCGCCTGAGACGAAGTACAAGAAGAGTTGTTGGGGGACATAATCGCACGAGGAAGTGATGCCGTCTGCTCGTTGTTTCTCAATGACACCGATGGTCTGGAAGCAGCTGGCTATGATTATGATGGCTCTGGTGACCTAATGCCGGTGCAAGAAGGAGACCGTGAGGACGGCTCCGGTGACCCAATGCCGGTGCAAGAAGGAGACCGTGATGACGTCTCCATTGACCGAACCGAGTCCGGCCAGGTATATATATTAGTTAAGCTTGTGCTGACTAGCTAATTGATGCATTCATTGTTTTGGTATGTACACATATTAATTAAGTCTTTGTTCTTTTTTCTAGCCCTCCGGATCGAGCACAACTTCGGTAAAGAGACGAGGCCCGAAGAGAAAGTTGAGCTCGGATGAAAGGTTTGAGATCATAGCAATCGCGCCCGACGGCCAACCGATTGAACCCATTCGGACAAAGAACGCATTTGTTGCTCAGTGCGGGGTTCTGGTTAGGGACAAGATCTCGATCAGCATCCAGCAATGGTTAAAGCCGGCTACAGAAGACCCAGAGGTGTCTTATGTCAATGATATGCAGAAAAATGATCTTTGGACTGAGCTGAAGTCAAATTTCACCCTACCGCCAGAGGATGATCCGGAGAAGCCAGTTAAAGAGCAATTAATCAAGTCTTTTGCTCTTAAGAGGATGGCAGAACTATTCAGGAGGTGGAAGAAAGAGCTGAATAAGTTTGTCGAAAATAAAGAGACACCAGAATTCAAGGGCAGATATGAGAAGACCAGAGATCACTGGCCCGCATTTGTGGCCCACAAGACATCGGAAAAGAGTAAGAAGATGTCGGCGACAAACAAGCAAAATGTTGCCAAGAAGAAGCATCCCCATCGCACGGGGTCAGGTGGCTACCTCGCAGCCCGGCCTAAGTGGGCCAAGACTAAGAATGATCTGGTTGATAAAGGGATCGACCCAGAGACAATTAACTGGCCAGACCGTTGCCGGACTTGGTTCTTCGGGGCTGGCGGAAACTTACCCTGTATCAGGGAAGTGCATTTGGACGGACGAGCAAATGGAAATACCAGTCAAGAGGCTTAAGCACTATATCGAAGCAGCGCAACAAGGGACGTTCGTTCCAGACAGAGGGAACGACGAGCTCACAATGGCCCTCGGGAATCCTGAGCACCCTGGACGGACATGAGGCACGCCAGGCTCCATTCCGTGGAAGGCTGGGTTTCCGGACGTAGGCGGTTACAAATGCCACGAGAGGAGGAAGAAACTGGAGCAGACCCAACTGCAGGCGCTGCATACTAGGGTACAAGCGATAGAGGAACGATAAGCAAATCGCAGCAAACGAACTGCCGAAGCTTCCCCCGAAGCTACCCCGCCATCTCAGTGGAGAAGCAGCGTGGCTTCCACCAAGCTGCTTCAGCCGGAGCATGTCTTGACGGCTCCTGCCAGCTACCCGTGGATGCTATCACGGAGTCTCGAAATTGCCACCTTCTGACGCAATGGATTAATATGAAGGTCAAGGCGGCTGTTGGCTCTGTTTTTCCTACTGAACCCGGTGCAACTTTTCACTGCCGGTCGATTCCAGAAGGATATGCTAGGGTGATGGTGGATGAAATAACAGAGGGATTTGAGGACCTCCAGCTTGACCACCCTGCCGGTGAAGGGGAGAATCGGCTGGGTTCTGCTCTGAACACTCCATGCCTATGGCGTAAGGAGCTCATCAACCTTCCGAACTGGACGCCTCCGCCTCCTCCTCCTCCTCCTCCGGCGAGTCAGGGCACTCCCCCTCCTCCACCGCCTCCTCCTCCGGCGAGTGACGATCAGGGCACTCGACCGGCTCCTTCTCCGGCGCGTGGCGGCACTCCGCCTCCTTCTCCGCCTGCGCCGGCGCGCTCGAGCAGCCAGCCTCCTCCTTCTCTGCCTCATCAGCAAGGGCGGAAGAGACCTGCCGCCGCTCCGGCGCGTCGTAGTCCTTCTCCTCCGCCTCATAAGCAAGTAAAGAAGACAACCGCTCCGTCTGCTCTACCGGCATCTAGCAGTACAGCCAAAGGCGGGAGCAAATACAGATTTGGTCCTTCTCTGAAGACTCCAGAGAAGTTACCATACGAGAGGACCCCGGAGGAGAACGCCGAGATCACGCGAGAAGAAGTGAGGAACTTCTTTGAAGGGGTGAAAGCAAAGAGACATCCACCTCCAGAGGAGAAGGTAGATCCGGTGAAAGCGAAGCGCACTCTGGCTGCCCTGACAAAACCACCCAAATCTCCGCCGAAAGGCAACTATGAGCGCATTATTGGAAAGGCATTTGCCGAAGCGGAGTGGTCGGGAAGTACCGTCAGTGATCAAAGGCTGAAAGAACAACGAGCTGGGAAACAAATTGCCCAGCTCGGCGAACAAGCGAAGCAATCGTGCCCCCCGCTCAAGGTGCCTAGCGACATCGTCGCTAATGATCCAAGGATGGTGCCCGGTTATAGCAATCTTGGAGATTACCTGCCCGACGATGTACATTATGATTTCATAGAGGTGCAGATACAAAGATACGAGTACGGGAAGCCTCTCGTCAAAGATGAAAGATCTCTATCAACGATGATGCGAAGATTGCATGATTGGTACTTGAAAATCTGCAGAGAGTCTAGGGGGGGGTGGGGGGAGTACTTTGTATGTGAGAGTTAAAAAGGAGCATGACCTCATTGGAGTTGAACTGTTGCCTGTTCTATTTGAGGAGTTCTTTCAGTTTTTCAACCAATTGGCCCTCGATAAAGCAACGTTCACCTGCTACTGTCTGTAAGTAGTACTACTTCTGTCATTAAGTCTCTCTATATAGCTCAGCTCTTTCATTGCATGTATTTATAATTATCCTCACTATATTATGCAGATTGAAGATCGTCGAATTGAAGAAAAGACAAATCGGTGATATTGGGTTCATTAACACAAATCTCATAGATGCAACTCAGGTTAAATTTCATGCCGCAGATACCGAGGCCAACTTGCTACGATCGTTGGTAATAAATGAAAACAAAGATATAATACTCTTTCCTTACAACTTTAAGTGAGTGTTACTGTCTTGTGCATATTCGGTTTTCCTTATATATTAGTCAAGGTTATAGTAATGTAATTGATGAGTTATGCATGCGTGTGGAGTTTCCACTATATTCTGCTAGATATTAAGCTTGAGCAAGGACTAGTAACCATCTTAGACTCGAGACGAAAAGATCCCTAGGACTATGCGGACATGACTCAAATGCTCGAGAAGTAAGTTAAATCGATCATTATCCACCATATCAGCAACTTTGTTCATTTCCTGATATATCAAGTAATTGTTTTCTTTGTCTGGCAGGGTTTGGAGAAAATTCACCAAAAAAGCTCCGGGACTGCCGAAGAAGCTGCAATTTAGACACCCGAAAGTAAGTACTATAGTAGCATGTTCCGCGCATCTCCTAGTGATTGAAGCGCTAGTTTCATCAATACCATTTGGCATTCTTGCTTTTCAGTTTGATTGACCTTTATTTCTTGTAAAGTGGTTGTGGCAGGAACAAGGGAATGATTTCTGTGGATACTACGTTTGCGAGTCCATCCGCCACACGACCTGTGAGCGGGGCTACTCTGAAAAACAATATGAAGTGCGTAAAAATAATAGCATTCACAAT
>NC_057797.1:680684507-680690004 GCF_018294505.1 Triticum aestivum
AAAAAACTCCAACCACAGAAATGCTGACGCGTTGATGCCTATTGGTTCCGGTTGCGCACAGGTCACGTGGAGGCCCATCTGTCCCGGTTCTGGATTGAACCGGGACTAAAGGGACAGGGCATTAGTACCGACCCTTTAATCCCGGTTCAGGAACCGGGACAAAAGACCATTACGAACCGGGACAATAGGCCCGTTTTCTACTAGTGCTGATAAAACAATTAAAACTCGATGCTGCATGGACTGATGTAGTCATGTAGAACAAGTGTTTATTTTCATGCATATACAAGCTTACAAGTTTGTGTTCTTACTATTACACAGGCAAATCGATCCTTCGTAAGAGGATCCATACTTTATTCAAATATATAATAAATCCATATGTACGTGGTACTGCAGTCTTTATTGCAGAAAATATTTACTTTCTAGCATTTGACTTTTTTTCTTGTAACTTTTTTGGACAATTCTTCTACAAGGTAGCATATTCTACTGTTTTTGGGTAAAACATGGCTCCTGTAATAAAGAAGTAATAGGAGATGAGTATAGATGATGAAGATTTGTGTCGGGTCACGAGAGGAAGAAAAACGGGCATGGGAAAAGACAAAAAGGTGGGACATAGGAAGAACGTTCGTTCCATTGAATCATATTTTTTATATATATACAAGCTTCCAAGTTCATACTATTATGTACGTAGGCAAATGCATGGTTCTTACGATGATCCAAGCATGCGTTCAATGTTCATTTATTCAAAATCCATTATTTTCCAAAAAGATTCGAAATCCATATATACAGCATACTGTAGCTAGCCCATATTCGATGCTGCATGGACTGATGTAGTATAAATGTTTATCTTCATATACTACAAGTTTACAACTTTGTGGTGTATTACATAAGCAAATGGGTCCTTTGTATGAGGATCCGTGCTTTATTCAAATATAATAAATCCGTATATACGTCGTGTTATTGCATTCTGCATCTGCATGGTATTTTATGTAGCTTATAGCTGATAAACCATACTCGATGATGCATGTACTGACTGGTGTTTAAGAGCTGTTCATGGTCGGATAGTAGGCGACGGTGGCCATGCCGCAGTTGCCGCCGTTCCCGCGCGTGAGGCGCATGTAGCCCCCCTCACCCCACCCCGTCCCCCACTGATTCTTCACCAACCAGTATTCCTGCCCATAATGTTGCAACTTAGCCTATCGTACCATTTGGGTGAAAAATGCTCCTGCAATGAGGTAAGACGAGACAAATATAGACGATGCAGATTTGTGTCGGGTTATGAGAGGAAGAAGAACCGGCATGAGGAAGACGAAAAGGCGGGACATGGGAAGAACATTGAGGAACGTCCGTTTCATTGAATTTGAAAAACTTTATTTTCATAATATACAAGCTTCCAAGTTCATACTATATATTACGTACGTAGGCAAATGCATGGTTCCTACGACGATCCAAGCATGCGTTCAATGTTCATTATTTAAAATCCATTTTTTTCAAAAAGATTCAAAATCTATATACACACCATACCATAGCTAGCTGATAAAGCAATTAATACTCAATGTTGCATTGACTGATGTAGTACAAGTAGTGTTTATTTTCATATACAAGCTTACAAGTTGATGCTATTGCTATTACATAGGCAAATGGATCCTTTGTACGAGGATCCATGCTTTATTCAAATATAATAAATCTGTATATACGTCGTATTGCAGTCTGCAGCTGCATGGTATTGTATGTAGCTTATACAGTAGATGATAGATCATACTCGATGATGCATGGACTGACTGATGTAAGTAGTAGTAGTGGTGGTGTTTAAGAGCTGTTCATGGTTGGATAGTAGGCGACGGTGGCCATGCCGCAGTTGCCGCCGTTCCCGCGCGTGAGGCGCATGTAGCCCCCCTCACCCCACCCCGTCCCCCACTGATTCTTCACCAACCAGTATTCCTGCCCGCCGCCGTCCGCCCCGTACCCCACCACCGTCACGGCGTGGTTCAGGTTCTGCCCGCACGATGAACTACCGACGAACACGCCGCTCATGTAGTGCTGAAAGTCAGGGTCCGCCTCCACGCCCACGGCCACCGGTTGGCTGGCCGCCAGCTCCCGCAGCGCGTCCTCATCGCCGTTCAGGCCCACCCAGCGGGGGGCGCCAACGGAGGCGGCCGAATTTGGCATGACGCTGCGGCACGCGCCCCGCTGGCCGGTATACGCGTAGGCTGCCTCCGGCTGCAGGCCGCCGCTTGCGGCGACGTAACGTAGGGCGGCGATGACGGAGCCACCCTTGCAGGTGCTAGTGTCGCCCGTGCAGTCGAGCACCTGCTGCTCTGACATGGAGATGAGGTTACCGGTGGCGATCTGTACGAGCCCCTCGGTCGCCGCCACCGCCGCGAACGCCCAGCAACTCCCTGCACAGACGCAACGTTGTTTTTACGTACGTGTCAACATTTATTCATCTGCCAACTTTGGCCTGCAGATCCTTACCACATGAAGCTTGGTTCTTGACTTGGGTGACGGCGCCCTGGGCCCTCCAGTCCATGCTGTCCGGTGTGGACTGGAACTGAGCCTTGGACATGTTCACCGCGGCCACCGGCGTGTCCTCGGGACGGAGCCCGCCCGGCTGGTGACGGTACCCGAGGTGCTTCTCCACGAACTCTTCGTTGGTGAGGTCGGAGAACTGGTTGAGCCCGAGGGTGTACGTCCGGTTGCCCGCCCGGTTGACAGCGTCTACGTGGCGCGCGTTGGCCGCGAACACCTCCTGCCGGTGCAATTTCTCGGCAGCGTCGGTGTACGCGCGCCCGTACTTGGCCATCCACCGCTCGTGCCGGGCGGCCAGCGCGTCCCCTCGCGCCGCGGCAGCGCCGACAAAGGCAGTGGCGGCCACGAGCGCGAGCAGAAGCGCGAGCAGTGTGCCGTCGTGGCGGCGAGAGCTGTTACTGTGAATCGGCGCCATTTTTCTAGCTAGCTAGCTAGCTAGTTTGCTTGCTTCTTCTGGCAATGCAATGGCTTACGAGCGAGCTGCTCCTACTAAGCACGTAGCAACCATGCTGCCCGCGCTTCTATTTATACGCGCGCGCATGGCGAGCAAGACGGGGCATACGAGCGGATTCCATACTTTTCGTCGATGGATCCGCGCGCGTTCATACGCCATAGTCGTACGTACGTATTGACTGGGAGTCCATGGATGTTTGTATCCGACGACGGTGCTTGTTCTCGTCTCTCTGTATACTCTTCTTCTTCTTCTTCTTCTACTTCTCCAAAAAAAATTCTTGTTTCCCCGATGGTGAGGCAAAGTGCTCTGTCCACATGCCTATACCGTCGCACACGCTTAGGGCATGTACAATGGTTGATAAGATAGTTTTATCTTAAGTTTTGCATGTAATTTAGATATGACAAAGAAAAATGTCTACAATGGGTCATCTCTTAGCCTTATCTTCAATAATTAGCAATTCCTAAAAATGTGGTGAGACATATTGTGCTAAGAGATCATCTCTTGTCTTATCTTAAATAAGAGAAGACAAGTCTTCTCTTATGAGTTCTCTCTTCTCCACCTCATTATTTATCCTACGTGGTACTCCTAAGATAGCACCATTGTACATGCTCTTAGAGCTGGAGTAGTACGTTCCTGCGAGATCGGAATTGGCCGGATCGGCGTGCAGTACTCTCCCATATAGTTTGGCCGATGTATGTGGTCTGGATTACAAGTTTGGCTTATATTTTCATAGGAGAACGACAAAACACATGACTTCTCATTCTATCAAAAAATTGTGGTAGATACATCAAATGTACTAGTATAAAGCAAGAAAATGTACATGGCTAACTTTTTTTTCTTGATCTATGATAAAAGTTCGCCGGAAGTACAAAAAATCTCAAACATAATAAAAATCCATTTCTGATTTGGTACACTGCCGGTAAACACAAGGACGGCTCAAATTAGCCCATGCCTCTTCATAAAAAAAGGCACGATGGTCATATTTTATAAAACATTTCGCTCGCTGTATACGTATACGCTGTACATGGAGTAGTGTTTATCTTTTTCTTTTAACCATCAAAAAATAGGTGCATGAAGTAGATTTCAAACTCCAAACCTCTTGGATCCCTTCCACCCACTACAACAAACTGGGCAGCTCACTTGGTGTGCCTAATTACTTCTTTTATTCGTTTTGTTGCGCATCCTCTTAGTCTGGCCTCCTTTTTTTGTTTTTTTTTTCAATTTTATTCGCCTTTTATTTATAAGCCACGGTTCAAAACGTGGGGGAGTGGAATTGTTTGCGCTCGCCTTTCCCACTTCCCAGCAAATAACTGCGCTTGTACGCGCGCAATAACTGCCTCGAGAATGGCAACCGACTTGCGGACGTCGCAATAAATCCGCGCGCATGGGCCGAGGGCGTGCGGCCGCAGGCCCCAGCACGCCGCCCTGTCCCGTCGCGCGCGTGGCCTGTCAGGCCCCTCCGGCTCCCAGACGCCACGCGTCGCCCGCGCGAAGCCCAAAAGATTGCCTCAAAGATTAGGTGGACTCCTCAGTTTCCCGCCGCTGCTAGGATGCCGCGATCCGGCTTCCGTAAGCCGGCACACAGTGGGTGTTGCCGGACCCGGCGGTCATAAAATTTGCCTCCTTCAAAGGGGGAAACTGCGAAAGCCCTCCCATCCGAAGTCGGCAGACCTTCTCAGCTTCGGGGACTACTGTCAGGGGGATGAACCCCGGGCAGGCAACGGAACCGGGATCCATTTCAAAAAACGATGGGGCCAGCATCGCCCCTCAAGCCGGCTGGCGCTTGGCCGGGTCGCTCGACCCGGCCAAGTCCCTCGACCCGGCCTAATCCTCAACTCGGCCCCAACAGCCAGCTCAAGACAGCCGAGCCCGGCATACCAAGACTTCTCCAACAAGCCAGCTCCTCCCTTGGCGTGTTCTCCAACCTGGCCGAGGGTCAGCTCCTGTCCCATCCCAGCCGTACGATGGGACGAGTCTCCACCAACTGATGACCAAAGCCATAGTACCCCGCCCATGCCTTTGGTCAGCCAGACGAGGCAACAGTGCCCCCACCTACCCGCTGACCAGGGCCAGCGTGGCAACAATGCACCCATCGTCACCAATGACGCCAGCAAGCGGCGACCTGACGGAGCGCCACTGTAGCCGACTCAACCCGGCCACTCCCTGACGATCGACAAGACGGCCAACAGTGCCCCCGTACCCGGCGGGTCCCACACCCGGGGAACCCGGCGAGGCCTGGTACCCGGTGGGTCCCAGCACCGGGTTCCTGGACACTGACGACCCGGCCCTACAACCTTGTAAAATTACCATTGTACCCCGAGGGTTTGGCCTATAAAATCCCCCAGGAACCCTCATGCATACGGGCGGATCAACTCTTTCACTCGCATAGGCGATCACTCACACACACCTAGTAAGCAACACCTGAGGGGAGGGAGCTGCCTAAGCCTTGGCCAGCCTTCTCTCTTCCTCCATACAGCTCTAGGAGCAACCCTGTACTGTTACATATAAACCACACTC
>NC_057797.1:680690653-680691269 GCF_018294505.1 Triticum aestivum
ATATATATATATATATATATATATATATATATATATATATATATATATATATATATATATATATATATATTGACCCCCTTCTTCAAATTAGATGTTTCGGAAGCGGGATGAACTCCTAGCACCAGCTCGCATGCGAGCAATTCAAGAGGAATTGGCGACATTCTTTCTTGACCACGTGATCGCTGAAGACAGAGAATACTATGTGGACCATGCGTCCGTATGTTAGAAGATTATATTTGTAAGAGATAATTATTGTATATATGTAGCCGGTAGTGTCGGATAGATATACGAGAACTTGTTGTTCGACCAATCTCCCGGAGAAGGAGAGGTGGTCGATATCACTTCTCTCTGTATGCATATATGTTCATGACGATCTTCTGTTTCATTCGTTTGCTTACTAGCTAGCTAGCGTGTCTAGTCCTCTCTATACGTATGTATAGTACGTAGCATCGACCAAGCACGGACATAAGAGAGGACACTTCTCTCTATTAATTATAGCTAGCTAACACAATATATGAAACACGTAAATTAACCCCCCAAACTCCCAAACCCCTCCCCCCCCTTCAAAAAAAAAAAACTCCAACCACAGAAATGCTGACGCGTTGATGCCTATTGG
>NC_057797.1:680696415-680866854 GCF_018294505.1 Triticum aestivum
TGGTCAGCCAGACGAGGCAACAGTGCCCCCACCTACCCGCTGACCAGGGCCAGCGTGGCAACAATGCACCCATCGTCACCAATGACGCCAGCAAGCGGCGACCTGACGGAGCGCCACTGTAGCCGACTCAACCCGGCCACTCCCTGACGATCGACAAGACGGCCAACAGTGCCCCCGTACCCGGCGGGTCCCACACCCGGGGAACCCGGCGAGGCCTGGTACCCGGTGGGTCCCAGCACCGGGTTCCTGGACACTGACGACCCGGCCCTACAACCTTGTAAAATTACCATTGTACCCCGAGGGTTTGGCCTATAAAATCCCCCAGGAACCCTCATGCATACGGGCGGATCAACTCTTTCACTCGCATAGGCGATCACTCACACACACCTAGTAAGCAACACCTGAGGGGAGGGAGCTGCCTAAGCCTTGGCCAGCCTTCTCTCTTCCTCCATACAGCTCTAGGAGCAACCCTGTACTGTTACATATAAACCACACTCTGCAGGATTAGGAGTGTTATCTCTCCAGAGAGCCCCGAACCTGGGTATGTCTTGCGTCCCGCGCTCTCCCATGCCGACCTCGCCTCTGCAGCCCACTAGTGCCTTCGAGCCTCCTCCTCTCTTTAGCCATCCCTTGGCATCTGCCGTGCGCCCACCACGACACAAACATTTGACTAAAAAGGTGAAAATAACCAAATTACCAAATTCTCTAGTTTGATAGCTCTTTGTGCATACTATCCTCCTGCGTTGCTCCCTTCCATTTATCCACTTTGCTCATGATGCTGAACGCCGAAAAGTATTGTAGATGCCAATGAATTGAATGTTATCTATCGTTCATTCCCCTTTTATAGTGCACCTTTAACAACACAATGAACACGTGAATTCCATCAGCTAAGCACATTATAGATACATTTGATTTATTCTGTAAAGGCAAATATAATTACACAGTGCAGTAAAAAAGGAGAGCCGAAGGCTTTGAATATGTAGAAGATAATGCAAAGGTAATTCACTAACCTCAACTAAAGCTGACATGCCAAGTATTTCCCACATTTTCAGCATTCATTTGATATGGCGATCCGGTAACACGGTAACAATTAGTAGAACATTATCTGCTCCTTTGGACCATGTATTTTAAAACTGCCAAGCATGGATGATGAACTCTCTGTGTACAGAAGAGGACACTATGTTCAGAACAACATATCATGAACCTTCTTTTCGTTTGAAATTCTACTGAACCTCATGAGCCTTTCATGCATTTGAATTATAACATATGGCGAGGTATACAATACCTTCACTACATTGTGCATAGCCTCAAGTAGTCAAAACTTCTCTGGTTACATGTTATAAAGGTATTCTTTGTTGTATGCGGGAACGAAATGTAGCTCACATGCTCATCCCAATCCTTAATGAAATGGAGCTTGCATATTCATCCCAATCCTTATTCAAACAGACCTTCTAAAATAAAAGATCCCTGAAGTAGTAAAGTGGAAAAATTGATGCTCCAGAAGGGCCTCTAGTTTTGACTCAAATTTGTGCTTAGCTGTCAACAATGAAAAAGATGTGAGCATTGCCCTTCATCAACCTCGCATGGCTCATAATAGCAGTACCATGTTTCTTTCTTTCTATGTTGGAGCATGTGTTTTGTTGTCCCTTCCTCCTGAAAAATTGTCTGATTCAAAATGGAGTTCGGAGTAAGGATGTAGATACTAATTATCGAACTCCCATTGAACCATTGCATCAGCATAAAACGTAGAGCAAGGTATGAAGTATATTTAGTGCAATGATTAATGTCTATCATCTATGTTATAATCCCAAACTGAGTGACCAATTTGAAAGGATTTCGCAGGATTTTTTCCTCATATATGTCTATCACGAGTTTGCTCATGGACTTTCGTTGGTGCAATATTTGACAACATTTTTAAGATGATACAACCATTGTGTTAGTCCAACAACCTTTGTAAGCAAACTATATATTAGTGCTATTCTCTAAGGGATAAGCATCAAATTAAACATGTGTGCATGCCATCTTTCTTAAGAAAGCAACGTAATTAAAGTATGTCTTACAAAATCTAAAAATTTGCAGCCTCTGAAACTGGCCAAACATTACTTGCCCCAAAACACATAGGGAGTAGGGGTGCACCCAGCGAGAAAAAAATTCGCATGTGGTCGAATAGGAGGAGAGGTTACCGGAGTTGAAGTCGGGGAAGCAACAATCGTGATGTAGTGGAGGCGGTCGGCAAGGTGGAAGCGTCCGAGGCAAGGCGCTGGAGCTGGGGAGTCAGGGAGACGACCGAGGTAGGGTGGATGACGTAGGTGAAATCGGCGTGGGTTGACGGAGGGGTGTTGGGTACTTGAGGACGGGGAGGTTGCCGACTTTGTGGTGCTGGCTCCCGCGACCAGCTGGGAAAGGCATTGGCATAGAGAGTGTGACGATGAGGTTGGGTGTGAGGCCATGATGCTACACAACCCATCCCAAGAAATCCATGCCGGCGGCCGCTGGCTCCCTTAGCTAACCAGGGTAGGCGTGGTGGAGTCGGCAAGGTCAGGGGTATGCGGTGCTTTGCTGCCATTGGGAGAGGCGGGGCGTCGTTCAACAGCCACGTGAGAGTCAATGCTTCGGATGCATAGGGATTGTGGATCTAAACCAGGAGGATGAAGAAGAGAAGAAGACATGGTTGCGCCAGATTGATGCGAGAGGATAAAATGATAAGGTGGGACCTACACAGTTTCTGGAGTCTATAAGACATCTGGTCTAATCTAAACAAATAAAAAAATAGCGCGCTATAACAAAATAGCACCAACTTTATAATTCACTATTAGCAAGAAATTATACACAGATTTATTTAATAAGACATTGCTCAAAACGCCAGAGCATACTATTAGCGGTGCTATAGTGTGCTATTTTTTTAGTGGTCTAAACACACTATAAAACTGAGAGTGAATAGTATTAAAAAACAAGAGTGAGTCAGAGGAAAACCATATACTCCCTTTGTTCCTAAATACTTGTCTTTCTAGGCATTTCAACAAATGACTACATATGGAGCAAAATGAGTGAATCTTTTTTTTGCATGGTAATACGTGTCTCATTCATATCATAAAGAACAAAGTACAAATCACGTAAAGACCGACATGACAATACTGAAAAGATAGTAGAACATCTCTGAGCTTGACACCAACGCTCGTCAACTGCTTCCGGCACCACCACAGCAGCCACCGAAAAAAAGAATGATGAATCACCACCTCACCTGAGCTCGACGCGGCTCCATCGCTGATATGCAGCTTTACGGACCTCCAAAGTGGCTCACCAAAAGTGAAGCCCTTGCCGTTGAACGAATCAGACCGGGGCAACACCCCGGACACGCCATCGAACTCCAGATCTGGCACTCCACCACGACTAAGACGCCGAGGAGGAAACCATACCTTCCATCCACAAACCACGAACCCAGTAGATATTCCGTCTTCCAGATGTCGTCGATGCAGACCACAATTTGCATCCGCTCCTGGACTACCTCCCAAGCTCCGCGTCGACGCTGGAGCAAACGTCGTCGCAACGGCGGAGCCTGAGGACATAGGTCCACCACAAGGATGTCGCCGCCGCCACACCATCCTTGCTTGAACAGACTGGTTTCCAAATCCATCCCCAACCATAGGACTGATGGCCTCGTCAGGGAAGAATCCGAAGATTCATTATTCAGCGCCGCCATCGCCATCACCGAAGCAAAGACGATGAACAACCTAAAAACCTAAACTATAAAGGAGAAAAATCGATCCACACGCGTGGATCCGGCGGCCCCCCTCACCACCGACGACCGAGGTCGCCGGCGGAGGGGAGCCGCCGGAGAACGGTGTTGGGAGATTGGCCTTGGCGGCGGCTAGCGTTGCAGCCGCCAGGGACGAGAGGAAAACTGGCGCAAAATGAGTGAATCTACACTCTAAAATATGTCTACATACATCCGTATGTAGTAGTCATTTGAAATGTCTAGAAAGACAAATATTTAGGAACGGAGGGAGTACATGCCAAATATGTACACATGATTACCTAGTGAGGCATTGCTCTGAACGCTATAGCATGCTATTAGTGGTGCTATAGCATGCTATTTTTTCAGTGGTCTAAACACTGTACAAAACTGGGAATGAACTATGTTAAAAAAATCCAAGAGTGAATCGGAGGGAAAACGCTAGAGCGTGCTATTAACGGTGCTATAGCATGCTATTTTTTGGTGGTCTAAAAACAGTACAAAACTGGGAGTGAACTATGTTAAAAAACCAGGAGTGAGTCGGTGGGAAAAGGCTAGAGCATGCTATTTTTTCAGTGTTCTAAACACACTGTAAAACTGGGAGTGAACTGTGTTGAGGAAAACCAGATACGTCAATTATGTACATAAAATTATCGGTTCTGCTATTTCTCAGTCGATTGAGAAATAGTGAAGTCTCAGTCGACTGTTTTAGCCATTGGATCATTTGTTGCTTCAAGATTTGCGCTGGAACTGAGTTGTCCTTGTTTCGGCCTGTGTAACGCTCTTTGTCCAGCCTGTTTGCTTTTTTTACCTTTGCCCCCGTCGGCCTTGGTCCTGTAGGGGCTAGGGGGTGTTTGTTGGGCTTAGTACGCAGGTGTTCGATGGGCCTTTTTCTTCTTTCTTTTTGTTTGTTTGTTTTTGGGCGCGATTCAGAGATGAACAGGCTGTATGTGTGCTCCCATCGCACTACCGATGGAGATGGGCAAGGGCGAGGCTGCTGATGGAGTAATTTGTCTTCGTTATTATCCGCTTTTTTTTTCTTTTTTTTTTGTTTTCTGGTTCGAGTAATTGCATGTCTTATAACCTGACCGCAACTGAACATTTTTGTTCTGTTGAAGGGGGCGCCAGTAGAGGGGCGGGCCCGTTGCAAGCCCGACAACAACCCCGCAACTGTAAGTGCCGCACCCGACCTCAACTGCATGTCCCCGAACATGATTGCAGCTAGACTTTCTTTTGTCGGAGGGGGCGACGAAAGAGAGGGCGGGCCAGTTGCATGTCCGATTCTAGGCATGCAACTGCAAGTGTCGCACCCGACCGCAACTGCATGTCTTCTAACCCGACCGCAAGTGGACCTTTTTGTTCCGTCGGAGGGGGCGAGCCAGTTGCAAGCCTGACAATAGCCCCGCAACTGCAAGTGTCGCTCCCGACCGCAACTGCATGTCCCTCAGCATGCTTGCAACTGGGCTTTTGTTTTGTCGGAGGGGGCGGCGGGAGAGGGGGCGGGCCAGTTTGCATGTCCAACACTGGGCATGCAACTGCAAGTGTCACCCTCGACCACAACTGCATGTATTCTTACCTGACCGCAACTGGACTCTTTTTTTGTCGGAGGGGGCGCTGGTAGAGGGGGTGGGCCAGTTGCAAGCCCGACAACAGCCCCATAACTGCAAGTGTCGCACCCGACCGCAACTGCATGTCCCCCAACATGCTTGCAACTGGACTATTGTTTTGTCGGAGGGGGCGGAGGGAGAGGGGGCAGGCTAGTTTGCATGTCCAACACTAGCCATGCAACTTCAAGTGTCACCCCCGACCGCAACTGCATGTCTTCTAACCTGACCGCAACTGTACTTTTTTGTTCTATCGGAGGGGGCGCCAGTAGAGGGGCGGGCCAGTTTCAAGTCTGACAACAGCACCGCAACTGCAAGTGCCGCACCCGACCGCAACTGCATGTCCCCCAACATGCTTGCAACTGGACTTTTTGTTTTGTCAAAGGGGGTGCTGGGAGAGGGGGCGGGCTAGTGTGCATGTGTGACACTAGGCATGCAACTGCAAGTGTCACCCCCGACCTCAACTGCATGTCTTCTAACCCGGCCGCAACTGGACTTTTTTGTTTTGTCGGAGGGGGTGCCAGTAGAAGGGGAGGGCGCACGGTGTGGGTCTGATTTTTACTAAAGAACTAAAATTGTGTCATGATTTTTGAATTAGAGTTTCTACCATCTACCCCTTACTCATTTTCTTCTGTCTTTTTTTTCTACCACTTTGACTGTTCCCCAGGAAAAAAAACAACATTTACCCCTTTTGCATTTTATTTTATTTTAGCAAATCACTTCTAGTTATTTTTGGGATTTCTTAGCTTTTGTGTGTCTACTGGTGTGTAATACTAATACGGTAGCAGACCATTTCTCTTTCTTTCTTGGTCACGTGGGAGCGCATTTTCCTTTTCCATCCTAGGATATTTGTCTGGCCATTCGTTTCTTCTGTTATCTTTAAATGTTTCTGTAAACACACAAACACACACACACACACACACACACACACGCACGCATGAGCCAGCCCAAAGCAATCAAGCCCACAGAAAACCACAAACAAAAGGCAACCGAGCCCACAAACAAGCCCAGCAAGCGAACAACACAGAACTAGCGACAAAACCAGTGATCAAACAGGCCGACCACATGTGGTGACGTCATTCGACTAAGACTTAGCTAAGTCTCAGTCGACTGAGACGTAGACGGACCCTAAAATTATCTAGCAAGACATTGCTCTGACGCTAGAGTGTGCTATTAGTGGTGCTATATCGTGCTATTTTTTCGGTGGTCTAAACATAGTACAAAACCAGGTTACAAAATTGGGAGTGAACCGTGTTAAAAAGTCAAGAGTGGGCAAGAGAACAAATCAGACACACGCCGCTTATCTATACAAAATTATCTAGCGAGGCATTACTCAAAATCCTAAAGAGTGCTATTAACGGTGCTATAGAATACTATTTTTTCTGTGGTCTAAATATAATACAAAACCAAATATAAATTGTGTTAAGAAAAAAAGATTTAACCGGCCTGGCACGTGCCGCTCACCGGAGAGCTCACTGCTAGCACGGTAAATGCACGGGGGACGCCCTTCTTAGCCGCTTTTATTCTTGTATATAGCATTCTGCCTCACAACATACTCCAACTTACCTATTTGTAAAAAAGCACATCATTATAGTAGTTCCCTACTATTTTTTCTTGCATTTAAGCATTTACGGAGCTATAATATATTGTCTTAATAGCACAGATGAACACCTCTCGAAAAATCAACAATCGAAACAATATACCAGTTTAGGGTGTATTCCTAAATTATGAACGCAAAATTGAAGGATGATTCTTATTCTTCACACCATGTGTATTCAGAGTAACTCACCACAAATACTTCACTCCGTATATATTTATTAGATAACTTCACTCCATATTCAGACAATTCACCCGACATCGATTTGAGTATATGGCGCGACATTTGGTAACACAGTTGGTGAGTGCAAGTCTGTTTCATCAACCAATGCTACATAGCAAGTCTGTTTCATCAACCAATGCTACCTGTAGATTTCCAACCTTTCACGAGGTAAAAGATATGGACCAAACATATAATTATTCGAAGTGGGATTCCTTACCCCTTACCTTCGAGAAGTTTTAATCAACCATTAGTTGGAAAGCCTATACAAAAAACACTAGGGCAGAGACGAAAGAAACTTGTGAAATTTGGAAGAAAAATATAATTATGCCACTACATAGTTAATGCTTTCTGTTGTGGGAATCCTTTTTTTGCTTATAGTTTCAGCTATTTGTTCTGCTATAGATAGGAAAGTAGAAAAGGCACCTCAACTTTCAGTTTGTCCCAAACTTATGCAAGTTATGCAACAAGATATCTTCCTACAAAAAGATGCAACAAGATATTACACTTTTTGTGTATATATAAAGTCGGGATAAATAATTAAGACAGGAAATATACATTATAAGGTTTGTTCACAATTATCATCAAGAAGGTTGCTGAGTTTCCTTCTGCTCACATAACACCCTGAAACAATTCTTCCAGAGCCCTATAATTATCTCTAGAAAACCTCCTCAATGAAGGTTTCCATGCTCAATTTTTCGCACAGACGTGAATATTCATAAACTGAAACCACCCGTAGTTGATCTCATGGCTGACAGGCTATTGGCAAATAGAGGATCCGAAGAAAACAGTAAGAACTTTTGAGCCATTGAATCCAACACCCTGCAGTAATATAATCAAATCTCGTTTGGAATTAGTACGACGAGATATAGCCTCGTGCATAATATTATAGTCCACATCAAGAAAATCGTGAATCAAGTTCATGTATATGCAAAGTAGAGTAGGAAAAATTGCAATGCAAAGCCATGGAGGCTGGGAAAGTCGTCGAGCGTTGGGACCAGGAAAGGAATGAGGAATCAGGAATTCAAGATCCAAGTAGAGAAATTACATATAATGAACCAAAGAATATAAATCTTTTTTGAAATGAAAAAGAATATAAATAGGCTTACGAAGTAAGGAGAACATAGAGGATCGGGCCACTAATTGATGCACCACCATCGAACTTGACCAGGGAACAGACCGGCGGCACACTGAATTACAATCAAATCATACAGGAAAGGGGGAGCGTTAGGAGAGGAAGTATATATACACACCTCCATTAATTGCCACCGACGAGTGGCGCACATCACCCGTGATGAATTCTCCATGGAACAAACAATTGATTGCCTCCTTCAATCCCGAAAAATCCGTTTCACTGGTATGGCTGACGAACAGTCTGCCACCGCTTCGCCTGATCGCCTCTACCTGCGTAGGAGGCTCGAACCTTCTCGGTCACATAGTTAGCTGCGTGACGGAAGGCTTGCGGTCGCTATGCGGGTCTTCATTCATGTCCAGCGTACGTCGCCACGCCAGGGTTGCGGCCGAGCGAGCGGAAGAAGGGTCGTGTAGAGGCATGTTCTTTTCCTCTTTTTAGGCAAACTCGCGGCCTGTTCTTTTTCTCTCGCTGCACTGATGGGAAACTGCCGTTAGCCAAGTCGGCCCAAAATAACATTAGGGGCCCAAAATTGTCACCAGAGCAGCGGCCCAGTACGGACGGCGGCCCACGCGGGATTAAAAGTCAGTCGGATGGCTAAAAATCTCTACTCCTAATGTCTCAGTCCGTAGGTCGTTCGTTCGCTTCCACCCTTCCACCGATCGATACATGCCCCCACCACGCGATCTCCCTCCCACCGATTTTCTTCCTCCCTACGAAAACCAAGACCGGTTTTAATTCCATTCCCAGAAAAACCAAACCAACCCTTCCATTCTTCCATCGATCACACCTTTCCATATAACACACCAATCATTCAGTCCTTCCCTTCCATATACGACAAAAACCAAATCATATCGATCATATCGATTATTTCCGTCACAAAAAGCTTCCATAAATCTCTACTCCTAATGTCTCAGTCCGTAGGTCGTTCGTTCGTTTCGTTCACTTCCACCCTTCCACCGATCGATACATGCCCCCACCACGCGATCTCCCTCCCATCGATTTTCTTCCTCCCTACGAAAACCAAGACCGGTTTTAATTCCATGCCCAGAAAAACCAAACCAACTCTTCCATTCTTCCATCAATCGCACCTTTCCATATAACACACCAATCATTCCGTCCTTCCCTTCCATATACGACAACAATCAAATCATATCGATTATTTCCGTCACAAAAAGCTTCCATAAACAACAACAACAATCTAATCATATCGAATATTTCGCTCTTTCCGTACACAACAAATACCGATCGATTATCTCTACTCCTAATGGGAGAGTCCGCTGTCGTTTGGTTTGGTTCGTTTCGCATCAATCGGATGACGTTGCTAGCCCCACCCTACGTGGTTGGTTTCCTTTGGTACACCCACCACCGTGGAAGGTCCTTCCCATTCCTTTTCTAAACTTTGCTTACAAAATCTTAATTTTCCTTGCCTAAGCCCACACATTGCCAGACCACAAAACTGTCTACGATCTCCTTTGGTCTCATCCTGATCGTGACCTTCTCTTCAGATCGATTTCTTCCTCGACCTCATGGCGGCCAGGACTACCCCGTGGGCGTCGCAGCCTGGCGTGTGAGGAACGATGCGGCCTGGGTGCGCCTCGGAAAAACCAAACGGACACTCGACGTCCCCCCTCGACGTCGACCTCTCCCTGCTCCTCTTCTCCGCAGCCGAGAAGGTCGTGGCCTGCATAGAGCATCCGGCTATAGTGAGGCTGGCGGCGGCCGAATTGTCACCATGGGCAAAGAGGTAGGTGGCTGGATCCCGAGATGGAGGCAAGGACATGGTTGAGTGGTCGCAAGGGCAGCTTCTTCAACATGATCTGATCTACAATCACAAGGCAACGCAATCGATCCATGTTTCTCTGAGCTCCTGCTCAACTATGAAAACCATGTTTGTTTGTGCTCGCTTGCTGATGTGTGTGTGTCACTACGTCGCTCACGTCCTCCCGCAAGGCACCAGCATCCGGTCAGTGTGCTCTCCGGGATGCTGCAGTCGAAGGGGTGAGCAGGAGCTATGGATGCTAGCAAACAAGGTTGTGCAGACGGCAATGCATGTGAGGGCTCGCAACCTTATCCCCATCCCAATTTCTGACTAAAAAACTATAGATTAGATTATATGACATGCATTAGTTGCTTACCTTTGTAGCTGGCATGCACATACAGCATCGTTTTCTGATAATTAACCATATTTTTTTAGTGATCCAGTTCAAACTTATATCATACTACTAATTACTAGCTTATATTGATAGAATGCAGACTATTGGACATACTTTTCATACCATTACCATCGGATTGTATTCTGAATCATCCATTATCGTTGTGATTTTGTAATTATCCTGAAACAAAATACTGTACTGTACAAAATCACAAACAGAGATTCTATTTTTGCGAGGCGCTATATGTTTTCTTCTCACAAACAGTGCTTTCATTGGTCCGTTATTATACATTTTTCTTTCCAGCAACGGGAGTATAGTACTCTAATCACAAACAATCACCTACTATGCTAAAATTTCTGTTCTCATCGGAAGTATATATACTTATGATGTCGTTGCATTTTGCAAGTGTTATATGAAGTAGGTTTTTTTGTAGAGTCAATGGTAGAAAGATCTGCACAACAAACATTATTTTCTCAAAATTGCCATTTATCTTCATATTGAAAAGTGATGTGTGTGTTTAAGATGTCATTTTGTGTTAGATGTTGAGTTGTTAAAAAAGCTTCCCAACATGCGATAACTTGGGATGAACCCAAATCTTTATTTTTCTTATAATATGAATTATCCTCCCATATAGAAAATTCTATTTGGAGCAAACTTATCTTTAATGTAGATGTACATCAACAATTAATTAAGTCCCGTCATATTGCATGTTTATTGTGCGGAATGTGTGTCCCAATCTTGACAGAAGCTATAAAGAGATTATCTTGAAGATTGATTGCATAGAGGATGAGATATTGCCCCGAATTCTCATTTCTTGTCACAAACTTAGTACTCCCTATGATCAATATTACTTGTCGCTCAAATAGACGTATCTAAATGTATTACAGTGCTAAAATACATCCGTTAGAGTGACAAGTAATACATCCGTTTGAGCGATAAGTAATATGGATCGGAGGGAGTCCATTTTCATTATCGTTATTCAGAACATGTATAAGCCATTAATATTCTAAGGGGATGTACAACCGGAGAAGATTATCATAGTTGAATAAGAAACTCAATAGTGTCGTGCAAGTTGGAGGCGGGGGGAAATGAGATAAGAGCCTGATGGGAGGAAGGAAGTCGAGTGTCGCGTGGTGGCTGGGACGAGGAAGTGGGGTAGAAAGACGATGAGGAGATGCGTTTACCTATCAGATCAAAACCATGAGATATCATCCCATGCGAATAGCCTTTGACTCCATATCACGTGAAATTTCTTTGTATATATATTTTGTTAGTCCGTGGCAACGCACGGACACTTAGCAAGTGTGTACAAGTGATGATCCAACGGTTTCAAACGCAGATAGCCTGAGATGGCCGGAAAAGTGCTCGGTTATAATTTTTTTAATACATGAACACTTTTTGAAGTGTGCAAAACACTTACTAAAATTCATGACTTTTTATTTGTGAGCACTTCTTTGAATTTTTGATTATTTTAAAAAATAATGAACATTAAAAAATATTTTAATACTTTTCAAATCGGATTTGCTAAATCTCATATAGATGAGATTTTAACAATGTCTTATCTAAGTTGTGGTTCGTCCGATCAATTTTTTGTAATCTTTGTGCAAACTTGATCCTGCTTCATTTTTGCTGCATGCGCCACGCGCCGTCATGTTGTCCAGTTTGTCGGCCTGTTTTTGTTAGATCCTTTTTTTGTTCGGTGTCTATTATGTTTTCTTCGGGCCATTTCATGAGTATTTTGTCATTTGAATTGGTCTGCCTTGTAGAAGCGGGAAAGACAAGGTTCACTACCTCTTTTATCTCCCTTCATTTTGAAGGTGCTTTGCCTCTCCTTATTACTCCTCTCTTTATTTTCCTTTTGTTTTCCATTAGAGGCAACACCGTCCTTTGCGTGACCCTCTTTTCTAGCCCCAGCTGCAACGCCATCCTCAATTTACAACTGGGACCAATCTTTTTTTTTTGCCTCGGTTGCAAGTCCACTATTAACTTGCAGCTGGGCCCAATCTTTTTTGTATCCAGTTGCAAGTCTACCCACGACTTACAACTGGGCTCAGCGTTTCTTTTGTATGACAATTTGGCCCGAGAGGTCCAAGCCCTCTCGAAGAGGTAAAACCCTAGATCATGCTTGTACTCCCCCGCTGCTTGCTATTCATTACATCGAACAACTATTGTTCTTTCGAATGGTCAACCTTCCTGCCACAAACATGATATGAAATAACATTTTTGCAAAAGGATAGGGTGTAGTAATATTTTACTAAATTCTAAAATGAATTGTGAGGATAAACACATAGATAAATATGATGATGGTGAGTATAGTAATTTTTACTATGTCCCCAGCGCACATGTAAACCTCATTACCAGCGCCAATGCCGTAGTATTTCTTGCAACGGGTTGCAAAAGTATGCAGTCGAACGGGTATCCTTATGATCAAGTTTTAATCACAACTAGATGACCCGTTGCACTCTTGGCGCAAAGGCCAAGTACAATCAGAAAGTTAAGCAAGTTATGGAAAACACATAATAAATAATAAATATTCATTTTATGAATTATCCCCAACGGATGTTAACACGAATAAGAATACATATGGGAACACCAAGCAGTAACGAACAAACTAACAAACATAGATACTACACCTGAATCATGGAAAGTGCTTGTTCATACTTGTCGCACTTAAACATGACCACGGTGCAGGAAAGGTCAGGTGTAAACGTTTGTTTGGTGGCGAGGGGAGAGCAATGCGGAGCAACAACGCGACAAACGTTGACATTGTAGGGAATCGTTGCATGAAAAACATATTCTACGCACACGCAATGATCTCCATGGAGATGCATAGCAACGAGGTGTAGAGTGCGTCTACGTACCCTCGTGGACCGTAAGCGGAAGCGTTTAACAACGTGGTTGATGTTGTCAAACTTCTTCGCGCTCTAACAGGTCAAGTACTGAACGCACGACACATCCGCGTTCTGCACATGTTCAGCTCGGTGACGTCCTCCGTCTTCTTGATCCAGCAAGACAGCGAGGTAGTAGATAAGTTCCGGCAGCACGACGGCGTGGTGACAGTGATGGTGATGCGACCTTCGCAGGGCTTCGCCTAAGCACTATGAAAATATGACCGAGGGAGTAAACGGTGCACGGGGGCACCACACATGGCTATATATATACACTGTTCTATATATGAACATGAGGGGGGAAGGAAAGGGAGATGGCTGCCTTAGGGTGGCTAAATTTCGTGTTTTGACCCTTTTCTGAAACCTATTCAAGATCTGACCCTAGTTTAATTTTTTTTCTCGAGATCTGGCCCTTTAGTTACCACCAGGGTCCATGGAGGTAGGGTATAACAACTTACCGCCAAGGTCCCTGACGGTAGGGTTGCATGCCCTACTGCAAAAAACTCCCAAGTATTGAACACACTGCGTGTTCGTGCCTACCGCCGAGCACCTTGGCGGTAGGGTTGTACAGTCTACCGCCAGTCTGTTTGACGGTAGGGTACTGCCAAGGCCCCTGGAGGTAGGATGTTACAACCCACCGCCATGGACCCTGGCGGTAGCAAAAGGGTTGGATCTCAAAAAAAATTTCAAACTAGGGTCAGATCTCGAATAGGTTTCAGAAAAGGGTCAAAACCTGAAAATTTGCCCCTTAGGGCGCCTCCCCTTTCCTTCCCTCCCTCCTTTGGTGCATGGGAAGGGGGTAGAGGGGCACACTAGCCCCTTGTGGGCTGGTGTGCTCTTCCCCTTTTGGCCCATAAGGCCTAATAACCTACCGGGGTTGCACGGAACACCTTCCGGTGACCCGATAAGTATCCGGTACCACCCAAAACACTTTCAGTGTCCAAATACCATCGTCCTATATATCAATCTTTACATCTCTACCATTTCGAGACTCCCGTCATGTCTATGATCTCATCTGGGACTTCAAACAACATTCGGTCACCAAAACATATAACTCATATAACACTATATCGTCAACGAACGTTAAGCATACGGACCCTACGGGTTCGAGAACTATGTAGACATGATCGAGATATCTCTCCTGTCAATAACCAATAGCGGAATCTGGATGCCCATATTGGCTCCTACATATTTGACGAAGACGTCGAACCGTTATGACAACATACATAATTCCCTTTGTCCATCGGTATGTTACTTGCCCGAGATTTGATCGTCGGTATCTCTATACCTAGTTCAATATCGTTACCGACAAATCTCTTTACATGTTCCGTAATACATCATCTCGTAACTAACTCCTTCGTCATTTGATTGCAAGCTTATGATGTGTATTACCGAGAGGGCCCAGAGATACCTCTTCGATACTCGGAGTGACAAATCCTAATCTCGATCTATGCCAACTCAACAAACACCTTCGGAGATACCTTTAGAGCACCTTTATGTTCACCCATTTATGTTGTGACGTTTGATAGCACACAAGGTATTCCTCCGGTATCCGGGAATTGCATAATCTCATAGTTGAAGGAATATGTATTTGACATTAAGAAAACAATAGCAATAAACTGAACAATCAATATGCTAAGCTAACGGATGGGTCTTGTCCATCACATCATTCTCCTAATGATGTGATCCCGTTATCAAATGACAACACATGTCTATGGTTAGGAAACCTTAATCATCTTTGATCAACGAGCTAGTCTAGTAGAGGCTTACTAGGGACAGAGTATTTGTTTATGTATTCACACATGTATTCACACATGTATTTAAGTTTTTGATCAATACAATTCTAGCATGAATACTAAACCTTTATCATGATTTAGGAAATATAATAACCATTTTATTCTTTCCTCTAGGGCATATTTCCATCAGACATCGCTTCGTCGAAGAGCGTCCATTCACGCTGAGTTCGCTACACATATGGACCCGATACAATCAGGAAATAGGCTAGGCCCGACCCTTCTCAACTGCATGTCTTTATCGTATGTCAATGCGGACCAGCACTAGTAGAAAAGGGGGCAACGGTCCAGGCCGGGTCAGCCCATTAGTCCCAGTTCAGTCTAGAACCGGGACCCATGGGGGCATTGGACCCGGTTCATGAGCCCAGGGGGCCGGCCGGGCCACGTGGGCCATTGGTCCCGGTTGGTGGGACGAACCGGGACCAATGGCCTCGCTCCTGGCCCACCACAATTGGTCCCGGTTGGTGGCTTGAACCGGGACCAAAGGCTCCCCTTTAGTCCCAGTTCATGCCACCAACCGGGACCAATGAGGTGCCTATATATACCCCCTCGCGTAAGAGCAGAGCACACTGCTCTGTTTTTTTCTGGCCGACGGGGAGAGGGCTTGGTGGTGCTATAGCTCACCTCCTATGCACACAAGGTGTTCGATGGAATGCCCGAGCCACACTACTTAAGCTTTCTCCTCTCCAAGCTCGACCTTCAAGATCCATTTTCCTCAATATTTGTCTAGGTTTAGCGGCCCGTCACGCCCCGTCCCCGTCTTCACCGCCGTCGATCAACCGCGCCGAGCTCATCACCAGCACCACCGTGGTGCGCCTCTTGTTCTTATCTTCTTTTTGAAAGGAAAAAAATATTCTTACTTGTATGTTTACATAGATACTTGTATTATTTTCTTACTTTTATTATTGCATCTTATATAGTGCGATGGTTTTGGTATCCGCCCCCGTCGGCCCTCGTCCTGTCTATGATTCGGATGTGGTATATATATTATCTTTATAACTATTGGTTCATTTATTGTTTATGAAAATTATGCCGACCAACGTGACATAGATTTTATTTATGTAGGATGTATGTGAATCGGAAATTCCAACCGACCCTATTGTCGAGAGGTTAAATTTAGTTGAAGAAGAAAACAATTTGTTGAAGGAAAAAATAAAAAAATTGAGGAGGAGAAGATGATATTGGAGTTGCATGTTGCGGATGTCGTCGATGATCACAAGATCAAGATGGATGCAATGCGCTTGAAGATTAGAAAGATTAGAAAATATGCCATTCATACCGAGGCTTGGTATCATTATGCCGTTGGATCAATTGTTACCTTGGTTGCGATTATGATCGCATTTGTTTTCGCATTGAAATGTTTTACATAGTTTCAATGTATGGTTTAATTAATTAGATGCTCTGGAGAGCTATATGTTGTTAGATGAGAACTATGTATGTACTTTGGTTTTAATGTGATGATGAACTTCTATTAATTTGGACACTTAATTATATATAACGCACGCAGATGAACCGGCAATGGATGTACGGTGACAGACACACCTCCGAGTACATTAAGGGCGTGCATGAGTTTCTCGATGCGGCTGAGGCAAACAAGCAGAATGGTTTTATGTGTTGTCCATGCACTGAATGTGGGAATACGAGGTCTTACTCTAACCGGAAAATCCTTCACTCCCACCTGCTTTACAAGGGTTTCATGCCACACTATAATGTTTGGACGAGGCACGGAGAAATAGGGGTTATGATGGAAGACGGCGAAGAAGAAGAGTACGATGACAACTATGTGCCCCCTGAATACGGTGATGCTGCAACGGGGGGAGCTGGTGAAGATCAAGAGGAACCAGACGATGTGCCCAATGATGCTGCAACGGGTGAAGCTGCTGAAGATCAAGAGGAACCAGACGATGTGCTCGATGATGATGATCTCCGCCGGGTCATTGTCGATGCAAGGACGCAATGCGAAAGTCAAAAGGAGAAGCTGAAGTTCGATCGCATGTTAGAGGATCACACAAAAGGGTTGTACCCCAATTGCGAAGATGGCAACGCAAAGCTCGGTACCGTACTGGAATTGCTGCAGTGGAAGGCAGAGAATGCTGTAGCTGACAAAGGATTTGAGAAGCTACTGAAAATATTGAAGAAGAAGCTTCCAAAGGATAACAAATTGCCCGACAGTACATACGCAACAAAGAAGGTCGTATGCCCTCTATTAGAGAAGATACATGCATGCCCTAATGACTGCATCCTCTACCGCGGTGCATACAAGGATCTGAACGCATGTCCGGTATGCGGTGCATTGCGGTATAAGATCAGACGAGATGACCCTGGTGATGTTGACGGCGAGCCCCCCAGGAAGAGGGTTCCTGCGAAGGTGATGTGGTATGCTCCTATAATACCACGGTTGAAACGTCTGTTCAGAAATGAAGAGCATGCCAAGTTGATGCGATGGCACAGTGAGGACCGGAAGAAAGACGGGAAGTTGAGAGCACCCGCTGACGGGTCGCGGTGGAGAAAAATCGAGAGAAAGTACTGGGATGAGTTTGCAAAGGACCCAAGGAACGTATGGTTTGCTTTAAGCGCGGATGGCATTAATCCTTTCGGGGAGCAGAGCAGCAATCACAACACCTGGCCCGTGACTCTATGTATGTATAACCTTCCTCCTTGGATCTGCATGAAGCGGAACTTCATTATGATGCCAGTTCTCATCCAAGGCCCTAAGCAACCCGGCAACGACATTGATGTGTACCTAAGACCATTAGTTGAAGAACTTTTACAGCTGTGGAATGGAAACGGTGTACGTACGTGGGATAAGCACAGACATGAGGAATTTAACCTAAAGGCGTTGCTGTTCGTAACCATCAACGATTGGCCCGCTCTCAGTAACCTTTCGGGACAGACAAACAAGGGATACCACGCATGCACGCACTGTTTAGATGACACTGAAAGTATATACCTGGACAAATGTAGGAAGAATGTGTACCTGGGCCATCCTCGATTTCTTCCGACCAACCATCAATGTCGAAAGAAAGGCAAGCATTTCAAAGGCGAGGCAGATCACCGGAAGAAGCCCGCCATGCGTACCGGTGATCACGTACTTGCTATGGTCAATGATTTACACGTAATCTTTGGAAAGGGTCCCGGCGGACTAGCTGTTCTGAATGACACCGAGGGACACGCACCCATGTGGAAGAAGAAATCTATATTTTGGGACCTACCCTACTGGAAAGACCTAGAGGTCCACTCTTCAATCGACGTGATGCACGTGACGAAGAACCTTTGCGTGAACCTGCTAGGCTTCTTGGGCGTGTATGGGAAGACAAAAGATACACCTGAGGCACGGGAGGACCTGCAACGTTTGCACGAAAAAGACGGCATGCCTCCGAAGCAGTATAAAGGTCCTGCCAGCTACGCTCTTACGAAAGAAGAGAAAGAAATCTTCTTTGAATGCCTGCTCAGTATGAAGGTCACGACTGGCTTCTCGTCGAATATAAAGGGAATAATAAATATGCCAGAGAAAAAGTTTCAGAACCTAAAGTCTCATGACTGCCACGTGATTATGACGCAACTGCTTCCGGTTGCATTGAGGGGGCTTCTACCGGAAAACGTCCGATTAGCCATTGTGAAGCTATGTGCATTCCTCAATGCAATCTCTCAGAAGGTGATCGATCCAGAAATCGTACCAAGGCTAAGGAGTGATGTGGCGCAATGTCTTGTCAGTTTCGAGCTGGTGTTCCCACCATCCTTCTTCAATATCATGACGCACGTCCTAGTTCATCTAGTCGACGAGATTGTCATCCTGGGGCCCGTATTTCTACACAATATGTTCCCCTTTGAGAGGTTCATGGGAGTCCTAAAGAAATATGTCCGTAACCGCGCTAGGCCAGAAGGAAGCATCTCCATGGGCCATCAAACAGAGGATGTTATCGGGTTTTGTGTTGACTTCATTCCTGGCCTTAAGAAGATAGGTCTCCCTAAATCGCGGTATGAGGGGAGACTGACTGGAAAAGGCACTCTTGGAAGTGACTCAATAATATGCAGGGACGGATATTCTTGGTCTCAAGCACACTACACAGTTCTACAGAACTCTACCTTGGTGACCCCGTATGTCGATGAACACAAGAACAGTCTGCGCTCCAAATACCCGGAGCAGTGCGACGACTGGATTACGTGTGAACACATCAGGACTTTCAACAGTTGGTTGGAAACACGTCTCAGAGGTGACAACACTGTTTGTGATGAGTTGTATTTGTTGTCCAGGGGACCATCTTTGACTATATTGACTTACAAAGGATACGAGATAAATGAGAATACATTTTACACGATCGCCCAAGATCAAAAGAGCACCAACCAAAACAGCGGTGTCCGCTTTGATGCAGCAACCGAGAGCGGAAAGGACACATATTATGGTTACATAGTCGACATATGGGAACTTGACTACGGACATGATTTTAAGGTCCCTTTGTTTAAGTGCAAATGGGTCAATCTGTCAGGAGGCGGGGTACAGGTAGACCCACAGTACGGAATGGCAACAGTGGATCTGAAAAATCTTGGGTACACTGACGAACTGTTCGTCCTAGCCAATGATGTGGCACAGGTTATCTATGTGAAGGACATGTCTACCAAACCGAGAAAAAGATAAGGAAGCGAATACATCATACGATGAGCCAAAGCGCCACATAGTTCTTTCAGGAAAAAGGGATATCCTGGGAGTGAAGGGCAAGACAGACATGTCTGAAGATTATGAAAAGTTTCATGAAATTCCTCCCTTCAATGTCAAGGCTGACCCAAGCATCCTGATAAACGATGAAGATTATCCATGGTTACGGCACAATAAGCAAGTGACACAAGCGAAGAAAAAGTGAAAACTTTCTCTCGCAACTATTATGATGATACCATGCCAACTTTGTAACACACGAGTATGCTATGCCAACTTTTTCAGAGTTCATTTGAAAACCATGAATTTAGGTCGAATTTTCTCTATAGGTGCATCTATGTTCATTTTTTTAGTAAAGTTAATCACAAACTTGTGATTCACACAAATTTCAAAGAATTCAAATTTTAACTATTCAAATTTGAAAACTAATGGCACTAACAGAAAGTTTATAATTTTTCTAAAACTAATGGCACTAACAGAAAGTTTATGATTTTGCTGACCTAAAAGCAGAAAGAATTAAAAAATAAAGCAAAACACAAAAGAAAATAAATAATACAGAAAACAAAACAAAAAAACTGGAAAAAAAATAAAAATAGCTACAATAAGTATTTTGTTGTAAGTAGAAACAAAATAAAATAAATAAAGTAACAAAGAAAACAAAAAAACTAAAAAAGTGTTTTCAAATTTGAAACCTAATGGCACTAACAGAAAGTTTATAATTTTTCTAAAACTAAAAGCAAAAAGAATTAAAAAATAAAGCAAAAAACAAAAGAAAATAAATAATGCAGAAAACAAAACAAAAAAACTGGAAAAATAAGCACTAAAAGCAAAAAAACTAAAAAAGTGTTTTCAAATTTGAAAACTAATGGCACTAAGAGAAATTTATAATTTTTGCGACCTAAAAGAAAAAAGAAATTACTAAAAAACTATAAGTATTTTGCTCTAACTAGAAATGAAAAAATAAATAGCAAAAAAGAAAAAAATGCCTATAATATTTGTTATGACTAACTAAAATTATCAAATTGAGTATAATGATAAAACATAGTAATATTAAATAGCAGGAAAAAGAATGACTCAAAAATCAATTTTTATAGTAAAGTTATTCATAAACTAGTGATTCACACAAATTTTAAAAAAACTCAAATTTAAAGTATTCCAATTTTAAAACTAATGGCACTAACAGAAAGTTTATAATTTTTGTGACCTAAAAGAAAAAAATCACTAAAAAATTATAAGTATTTAGTTCTAAGTAGAAATGAAAAAATAAATAGCAAAAAAAAGGCCTGCAGAAACCCATCCATGGGCCAGGATTCAGGCCCGCAGAAGGCCCAGCAGGCCCACAGGCATAGCAGTGCGAGATTAGGCCTAGAGGCCTGCAATTCAGAGGAGTTCAATGAAGATGGCGGGGCATGGCTTATAAACAAGCCCTGTCGCTCCTCAGCTGGCGAGGTGGGACTAAACATCCCACCGCACCGCGGCTTTGGCAGGCGCAGGCCATTGGTCCCGGTTGGTGGCACCAACCGGGACTAAAGGGGGCATTGGTCACGGTTCGTGGCACAAACCGTGACCAATGCCCCCCTTTAGTCCCGGTTGGTGCCACCAATCGGGACCAATGGCCGCCGCTTCCCGCACTTTGGGCTGCTGAAAAAGGCCTTTCGTCCCTGTTGGTGCCACCAACCGGGACTAATGCCCACCTTTAGTCCCGATTTGTGCCACGAACCGGGACTAAAGGCTTTGCTATATAAGTTCACACTTCGAAATTTTTTACTCTCATCTCTCGCAGTTGCCGCCCCGACCCCGACGCCGCCAGGCTGCCCCGCCGTCGCCGTCGCCTCGCCCGTGCCCGCCGTCGCCCGCGCCCTCACCGTCGCCCGCCGTCGCCCGCGCCCTTGCCCCGACGCGCGCCACCCAGGCTCGCCCCTGCCCCAACGCGCGCCGCCCCGGCCCGCCCCCGTCGCCGTCGCCCGCGCCCCTGCACCCGACGCGCGCCGCCCCGGCCCGCCCCCGTCGCCGTCGCCCGCGCCCCTGCACCCGACGCGCGCCGCCCCGGCCCGCCGTCGCCGTCGCCCGCGCCCCTGCCCCGACGCCATCCTCGCCGCCGACCTCAGCTTGGTCTGGCCGCCGGCGCCCTCCCTTGCAATTTTTTTCATATATATGCTTGTTTTATATATATATGCTTGGTTATATATATGTATATGCTTGTTTATATATATATATATATATGTGTGTAATGATTTTTTTATAGAATATGATGTTTTTTTCATAGATGATCACATATATGATGTATGCACGAATGTGGATGAAATATGATGTCTTTTGTTCATAGAACATGATGTTTTTTTAATTCACAGATTTTTTTTGTTCATGAGAGAGGCGGGGACGTTGAGGGATCATAGATGTATTTTTTCTGAATTTTCTATCGTGCATATACGGATTTTAGACCATGGGAGCACCCCCTCCCTATCGTTGCAAAATTTGCTAAATGATATTAAGAAGGAAGGTAAAGAAGGATAGGAAAGAAAGAAAATAAGAAGAGGAAAGAAAGAAGAAGAGGAGAGGAAGAAGAGGAGAAATAAATAAGAAGAAGAAGAAGAAGAAGAAGAGAAGAAGAAGAAGAGAAGAAGAAGAAAGGAATAGACCTTTCTTCTTCTCCTCTATTCCTTTCTTCTTCTCCTCTTTTTTTTCTTCTTTTTTCTTTGATCTTCTCCTCTAGCTATTCCTTTCTTCTTCTCCTCTTTTTATTTTTCTTCATTTTCTTATGTCTTATTGTGTATATTGCTTCTTTGTGTATATTGTGTATATATGTCAGTATATATTGTGTATATTGCTTCTTTTCAGATTTTTTTCATATATATGTTTGTATTTTGTATTTTATCGGGTCTGTCATCGTCGATATACCCCTCCCGATAACTTCAACACGAGGGGGGGGGTCGATATATATACCATCTCCCCATAACTTCAACACGAGGGGGGGTGATATACCCTAAATAGAAAGTATCGTCGGTGTGAGATACATGTGGCCGTCGGTGTCAGACACTACATCCACGTCCCACAAGTGACGCGTGCTTCGACGCCCACGTCACTTGTGGGACGTGGATGTAGTGTCCGACACCGACGGCCACATGTATCTCACACCCACGATACTTGCTATTTAGGGTTTCCTCTACCGCTCGGCGACCCTCGACGACCCTCGTTCCTGATAAAAAAAAGAGGAAGAAGAAGAAAAAAAAGAGGAGAAGAAAGAATAGAGGAGTCTTACTCTTCTATTCTTTCTTCTCCTCTTTTTTTCTTCTTCCTCTTCTTTTTTTATCCTTAAAGCGTTGTCGAGGCCACCCCAAACCCTAGAGAAGCAGCGTCGAGGCCACCCCAAACCCTAGAGAAGCAGCGTCAAGGCCACCCCAAACCCTAGAGAAGCAGCGTCGAGGCCACTAATTAATATTAGTTCTACGTTTGCCACTAATATATCCATCTGTCATGTTTGAGTAATAATTGCCATGTTGTAAATATTTGTAGGAACTATGGACACCGCCCGAGACGAAGTACAAGAAGAGTTGTTGGGGGACATAATCGCACGAGGAAGTGATGCCGTCTGCTTATTGTTTCTCAACGACACCGATGGTCTGGAAGCAGCTGGCTATGATTATGATGGCTCCGGTGACCTAATGCCGGTGCAAGAAGGAGACCGTGAGGACGGCTCCGGTGACCCAATGCTGGTGCAAGAAGGAGACCGTGATGACGTCTCCGGTGATCGAACCGAGTCCGGCCAGGTATATATATTAGTTAAGCTTGTGCTGACTAGCTAATTGATGCATTCATTATTTTGGTATGTAAACATATTAATTAAGTCTTTGTTCTTTTTTCTAGCCCTCCAGATCGAGCACAACTTCGGTAAAGAGACGAGGCCCGAAGAAAAAGTTGAGCTCGGATGAAAAGTTTGAGATCATAGCAATCGCGCCCGACGGCCAACCGATTGAACCCCTCCGGACAAAGAGCGCATTTGTTGCTCAGTGCGGGGTTCTGGTTAGGGACAAGATCCCGATCAGCATCCAGCAATGGTTAAAGCCAGCTACAGAAGACCCTGAGGTGTCTTATGTCAATGATATGCAGAAAAATGATCTTTGGACTGAGCTGAAGTCAAATTTCACCGTACCGCCAGAGGATGATCCGGAGAAGCCAGTTAAAGAGCAATTAATCAAGTCTTTTGCTCTTAAGAGGATGGCAGAACTATTCAGGAGGTGGAAGAAAGAGCTGAATAAGTTTGTCGAAAATAAAGAGACACCAGAATTCAAGGGCAGATATGAGAAGATCAGAGATCACTGGCCCGCATTTGTGGCCCACAAGACATCGGAAAAGAGTAAGAAGATATCGGCGACAAACAAGCAAAATGCTGCAAAGAAGAAGCATCACCATCGCACGGGGTCAGGTGGCTACCTCGCAGCCCGGCCTAAGTGGGCCAAGACTAAGAATGATCTGGTTGATAAAGGGATCGGACCAGAGACAATTAACTGGCCAGACAGTTGTCGGACTTGGTTCTTCGGGGCTAGCGGAACCTTGGACCCTGTATCAGGGAAGTGCATTTGGAAGAACGATCAAATGGACATACCAGTCAAGAAGCTTCAACAGTATATCAAAGCAGCGCAGCAAGGGACGTTCGTTCCAGACAGAGAGAAGGACGAGCTCACAATGGCCCTCAGGAATCCTGAGCACCCTGGACGGACACGAGGCACGCCAGGCTCCATTCCGTGGAAGGTTGGGTTTTCGGACGCAGGCGGTTACAAATGCCACGAGAGGAGGAAGAAAGTGGAGCAGACCCAACTGTAGGCGCTGCACGCTAGGGTACAAGCGATAGAGGAACGAGAAGCAAATCGCAGCAAACGAACTACCGAAGCTTCCCCCGAAGCTAACCCGCCATCTCAGCGGAGAAGCAGCGTGGCTTCCACCGAGCTGCTTCAGCCGGAGCATGTCTTGACGGCTCCTACCAGCTATCCCGTGGATGCTATCAGTGAGTCTCAAAATTACCACCTTATGACGCAATGGATTAATATGAAGGTCAAGGCGGCTGTTGGCTCTGTTTTTCCTACTGAACCCGGCGCAACTTTTCACTGCCGGCCGATTCCAGAAGGATATGCTAGGGTGATGGTGGATGAAATAACGGAGGGATTTGAGGACCTCCAGCTTGACCACCCTACCGGTGAAGGGGAGACTCGGATGGGTTCTGCTCTGAACACTCCATGCCTATGACGTAAGGAGCTCATCAACCTTCCGAACTGGACGCCTCCGCCTCCTCCTCCTCCTCCGGCGAGTCAGGGCACTCTGCCTCCTTCACCGCCTCCTCCTCCGGCGAGTGACGATCAGGGCACTCGGTCGGCTCCTTCTCCGGCGCGTGGCGGCACTCCGCCTCCTTCTCCGCCTGCACCGGCGCGCCCGAGAAGTCAGCCTCCTCCTTCTCCGTCTCGTCAGCAAGGGCGGAAGAGACCTGCCACCACTCCGGCTGCTCCGGCGCGTCGTAGTCATTCTCCTCCGCCTCGTAAGCAAGTAAAGAAGACAACCGCTCCGTCTGCTCTGCCGACGTCTAGCAGTACAGCCAGAGGCGGGAGGACATACAGATTAGGTCCTTCTCTGAAGACTCCAGAGAAGTTACCATACGAGAGGACCCCAGAGGAGAACGCCGAGATCGCGCAAGAAGAAGTGAGGAACTTCTTTGAAGGGGTGAAAGCAAAGAAACATCCACCTCCGGAGGAGAAGGTAGATCCGGTGAGAGCGAAGCGCACTCTGGCTGCCCTGACAAAACCACCCAAGTCTCCGCCGAAAGGAAACTATGAGCGCATTATTGGAAAGGAATTTGCCGAAGCGGAGCGGTCGGGAAGTACTGCCAGTGATCAAAGGCTGAAAGAATGACGAGCTGGGAAACAAATTGCCCAGCTCGGCGAACAAGCGAAGCAATCGTGCCCCCCGCTCAAGGTGCCTAGCGACATCGTCGCTAATGATCCGAGGATGGTGCCTGGTTATAGCAATCTTGGAGATTACCTGCCCGACGATGTACATTATGATTTCATGGAGGTGCAGATACAAAGATACGAGTACGGGAAGCCTCTCGTCAAAGATGAAAGATCTCTATCAACGATGATGTGAAGATTGCATGATTGGTACTTGAAAATCTGCAGAGAGTCTGGGGGGGGGAGTACTTTGTATGTGAGAGTTAAAAAGGAGCATGACCTCATTGGAATTGAACTGTTGCCTGTTCCATTTGAGGAGTTCTTTCAGTTTTTCAATCAATTGGTCCTCGATAAAGCAACGGTCACATGCTACTGTCTGTAAGTAGTACTACTTCTATCATTAAGTCTCTCTATATAGCTCAGCTATTTCATTGCATGTATTTATAATTATCCTCACTATATTATGCAGATTGAAGATCGTTGAATTGAAGAAAAGACAAATCGGTGATATTGGGTTCATTAACACAAATCTCATAGATGCAACTCAGGTTAAATTTCATGCCGCAGATACCGAGGCCAACTTGCTACGATCATTGGTAATAAATGAAAACAAAGATATAATACTCTTTCCTTACAACTTCAAGTGAGTGTTACTGTCTTGTGCATATTCGGTTTCCCTTATATATTAGTCAAGGTTATAGTAATGCAATTGATGAGTTATGCATGCGTGTGCAGTTTCCACTATATTCTCCTAGAGATTAAGCTTGAGCAGGGACTAGTAACCGTCTTAGGCTCAAGACGAAAAGATCCCCAGGACTATGCAGACATGACTCAAATGCTCGAGAAGTAAGTTAAATCGATCATTATCCACCATATCAGCAACTTTGTTCATTTCCTGATATATCAAGTAATTGTTTTCTTTGTCTGACAGGGTTTGGAGAAAATTCACCAAAAAAGCTCCGGGACTCCCGAAGAAGCTGCAATTTAGACACCCGAAAGTAAGTACTATAGTAGCATGTTCCGCGCATCTCCTAGTGATTCAAGCGCTAGTTTCATCATTACCATTTGGCATTCTTGCTTATCAGTTTGATTGACCTCTATTTCTTGTAAAGTGGTTGTGGCAGGAACAAGGGAATGATTTCTGTGGATACTATGTTTGCGAGTCCATCCGCCACACGACCTGTGAGCGGGGCTACTCTGACGAATAATATGAAGTGCGTAAATAGCAACATTCACAATTTTATTTTATTACCATCATTTGTGTTGACTTTCATTCATTCATATATATATGTATTGACCCCCTTCTTAAAATTAGATGTTTCGGAAGCGGGATGAACTCCTAGCACCAGGTCGCATGCGAGCAATTCAAGAGGAATTGGTGGCATTCTTTCTTGATCACGTGATCGCTGAAGACGGAGAATACTATGTGGACCATGAGTCCGCATGTTAGGAGATTATATTTGTAAGAGATAATTATTGTATATATGTAGCTGGTAGTGTCGGATAGATATACGAGAACTTGTTGTTCGACCAATCTCTCGGAGAAGGAGAGGTGGTCGATATCACTTCTCTCTGTATGCATATATGTTCATGACGATCTTCTGTTTCCTTCGTTTTCTTACTAGCTAGCTAGCGTGTCTAGTCCTCTCTATACGTATGTATAGTACGTAGTGTCGACCAAGCACGGACATAAAAGAGGACACTTCTCTCTATTAATTATAGCTAGCTAACACAATATATGAAACACCTAAATTAACCCCCCAAAACCCTCAACCCCCCCCCCCTTTCAAAACAAAAAACAAAAACCCCAGCCACAGAAATGCTGATGTGTGGATGCTATTGGTCCCGGTTGGTGCCACCAACCGGGACCAAAGGCCCTCCTGCCTGGGCTCTGCACATAGGCCACGTGGAGGCCCATCTGTCCCGGTTCTGGATTGAACCGAGACTAAAGGGACAGGGCATTAGTACCGACCCTTTAGTCCCGGTTCAGGAACCGGGACAAAAGGCCCTTATGAACCGGGACAATAGACCCTTTTTCTACTAGTGCAGGGCCCTTCTCCTCACTTTGATGCCATCAATGGGAGGTTGCAGCCAGAGTCGTGTGGGAGGCTGTTGTCAATGTTGGCCAACAAACATGTATTGTTTCCAGAATCGGTAACAATATATTTCAATAATATTTAATTGTATAAAACATGAATATTTGGATTAACAATATAAGAACTGAAACTAAAAATACATACGATTTATTGTATTTGATTACCATGTATTTATAAATTAATTATTGAATATAAGTGGTATAATCATTTTTAATACACATAATTGCATGTTAAGTGAGCTTTTCCCGATGCATGGTTGTACATTGATGTAGTTTGTTTGCATGTTGAGAAATATCTAAGTAATGATAATCTATTAACTTATATACATAATATGCTGTTTTTCCCATTGCCCCTTTATTTCCCTTTTGTGCCTCTACCATGCCTTTCAGCCCATTGTCTCGAGTGGTCCCTCTGGTGCTCATACCACAAGTCCCGTCAACTGATAATTCTAGGTCAAACTTTCCTTTTTGGTCACTAAGAATTCTAAGGCAAACTTTTAGAACAATGAACTTTCGAGAAAATTGAAACTTTCAAAAGCTCTCAATTCAAATTTAAATAAATTTTAGAACTTTTCAAATTCAAAACTACCTTAGAATTGAAAATAGGAAATTTCTAAACTCCCTAAAAACATCTTTCAAAAAATGTCAAACTACATTTTTCGGAATTTCCATGAAAGAAAAACAGAGTGAAAATGTGTCACATGTGCAAGCCCCACTAGGTGAGGGTAACACACATGTCTGTGTGCGTGTGCGCGCGCGTGTGTCGGGGGGGGGGGGGGGGGGGGCTCATGATGTACGTCTGCTACACGCATGACCTCTCCTTTGTTGTTTGTTGTGCAAATTAGATCTTGGTTTACTTGTCTATCTGCATATCAAAAGACCGACATATAATATTTTCTTTCAAGCTTTTCAGTTGTTTTTTTTCTTAACTTTGGACAATTCATTTAATATAATGTTGCACCTTAGCTAAATGTAAGTCGCCTTAATTTTAAATTTGGGTAAGTCGATTTCTTGCCAATGATTCTTGCTCTGAGATTTGTATTGTTTTTTGGACTACTTTGTGAAGCTGGTTGCTATTGTTTTTACTGACCACATATTTGGGTCAATCGATTTGCCACTGGGCTATAGCACATTACTCGTACCGCCCATCCCATCCCTCTTTCCCTCTGTTATTTCTTCTGTTTTTCTATTTTAATGTGTTTTCCTTTTTTACTTATTAGTTGGTTTATTTTATTTTCTTTTGTAGGTATTTTTGGATGTTGGCTGAGTGTAAATGTACACATCGACAAATACTATGTAATATGTGCGAAAAATATACTATTATAGTGCAAAGTCATGTGCATATTTTTTAACTTTTCGTTATCTTTATTCATAAAGAGTAATACCAATGACATTAATTAATTATTCCTTATAAAACTTCATTATTTTGATTTAGTTATTATTCATTGTATTCCTTCTTTTAGGATAATACCAATGCCACTAATTCATACATGCTTAGTAACCTTTTTTGCAAAAATTTCACTATATGCTTATTCTTGCATATTTTAAAAAGCAAATTTATGCGTATATTGTGTGCAGTTTTGTCAAACCGTTGTTTTACATTTTTTTTTCATTTACCTTCTTGTTAAAGCGTAATAGCAATGCCACTAATTCATTTTTCAATATGAACTTTATTATTTAATTTTATTTTATTTCTTCTTACAGGGTAATACCAATGCCACTAATTTCATTTTTCCATATGAAACTTTACTGTTTGATTTGTTTAAATTTTATTTTCTTTATTATTATTAAAGGGTAATAATAATGTGACTAATTCATTTTTCAGTAAAAACTTCAGCTTTTTGGGTTTTCCTGTAGTTTTTTAGTATTAGTATGGGGGGGGGTAGAGAAAGAAGAAGGTGCCTCATGATGTATGTGTAACCCATCCATGTATGACATGCCCAGGAAATAGCATGCACATGATGCCAAAATGGTGGGTCCTTTCATCCTCCTAAATCTAAGAATGGTGCACGGTGAGGAAAAGCAACAAACATGCATGTATTATTTGACCACGCATTGCACCCCATATTTTATATTTGTATTTAGGGCATGGCTAGGTCTCAGCCAAGTCTCAGTCAAGTGGCATAGTATAAGAAGAAAAAAAAACACTAATTTTTTTAAACGGATCTCTATGCAAAATCAAATGAATATAGCATCGACTGAGACATAACAAAGTCTCAGTCGACTGAGACTTAGCAAAATTGTTGTATTTATTCTTTTCTTTAGTTATGTTGTTTTTTAAATTTATATTGCACTGGTGTGACACTAGTTAATGTTGTATTAGCAACTAAAATATACTTCATTTTATAATGCCGAGCTACTAAAAACATAATAGTATGCAAAATTACGGGAGGCCTAAACTGTGTATTTTGGCATATGTATGTGACATGCATGCACTCAAATAGTCCTATCAATTCATCAAGCAATGCAACTAAAAAAACATTCAGCAAAGCTCACCTGAGTGAACATGATCATCAATTGCACGCGATGCAAAAATTTAACAGGAAACTCACCTGCATGCATGGATGTTCACCCGGACAAGACGCAATACCAAAAAAAAGTGAATGGCCTAAAATGAGAATTCAGTCACATGCTCAGTAGCCGGTCCCATAATGTTGCAACTTAGCCTATCGTACCATTTGGGTGAAAAATGCTCCTACAATGAGGTAAGACGAGACAAATATAGACGCTGCAGATTTGTGTCGGGTTATGAGAGGAAGAAGAACCGGCATGAGGAAGACGAAAAGGCGGGACATGGGAAGAACATTGAGGAACGTCCGTTTCATTGAATTTGAAAAACTTTATTTTCATAATATACAAGCTTCCAAGTTCATACTATATATTACGTACGTAGGCAAATGCATGGTTCCTACGACGATCCAAGCATGCGTTCAATGTTCATTATTTAAAATCCATTTTTTTCAAAAAGATTCAAAATCCATATATACACCATACCATAGCTAGCTGATAAAGCAATTAATACTCAATGTTGCATTGACTGATGTAGTACAAGTAGTGTTTATTTTCATATACAAGCTTACAAGTTGATGCTATTGCTATTACATAGGCAAATGGATCCTTTGTACGAGGATCCATGCTTTATTCAAATATAATAAATCTGTATATACGTCGTATTGCAGTCTGCAGCTGCATGGTATTGTATGTAGCTTATACAGTAGATGATAGATCATACTCGATGATGCATGGACTGACTGATGTAAGTAGTAGTAGTGGTGGTGTTTAAGAGCTGTTCATGGTTGGATAGTAGGCGACGGTGGCCATGCCGCAGTTGCCGCCGTTCCCGCGCGTGAGGCGCATGTAGCCCCCCTCACCCCACCCCGTCCCCCACTGATTCTTCACCAACCAGTATTCCTGCCCGCCGCCGTCCGCCCCGTACCCCACCACCGTCACGGCGTGGTTCAGGTTCTGCCCGCACGATGAACTACCGACGAACACGCCGCTCATGTAGTGCTGAAAGTCAGGGTCCGCCTCCACGCCCACGGCCACCGGTTGGCTGGCCGCCAGCTCCCGCAGCGCGTCCTCATCGCCGTTCAGGCCCACCCAGCGGGGGGCGCCAACGGAGGCGGCCGAATTTGGCATGACGCTGCGGCACGCGCCCCGCTGGCCGGTATACGCGTAGGCTGCCTCCGGCTGCAGGCCGCCGCTTGCGGCGACGTAACGTAGGGCGGCGATGACGGAGCCACCCTTGCAGGTGCTAGTGTCGCCCGTGCAGTCGAGCACCTGCTGCTCTGACATGGAGATGAGGTTACCGGTGGCGATCTGTACGAGCCCCTCGGTCGCCGCCACCGCCGCGAACGCCCAGCAACTCCCTGCACAGACGCAACGTTGTTTTTACGTACGTGTCAACATTTATTCATCTGCCAACTTTGGCCTGCAGATCCTTACCACATGAAGCTTGGTTCTTGACTTGGGTGACGGCGCCCTGGGCCCTCCAGTCCATGCTGTCCGGTGTGGACTGGAACTGAGCCTTGGACATGTTCACCGCGGCCACCGGCGTGTCCTCGGGACGGAGCCCGCCCGGCTGGTGACGGTACCCGAGGTGCTTCTCCACGAACTCTTCGTTGGTGAGGTCGGAGAACTGGTTGAGCCCGAGGGTGTACGTCCGGTTGCCCGCCCGGTTGACAGCGTCTACGTGGCGCGCGTTGGCCGCGAACACCTCCTGCCGGTGCAATTTCTCGGCAGCGTCGGTGTACGCGCGCCCGTACTTGGCCATCCACCGCTCGTGCCGGGCGGCCAGCGCGTCCCCTCGCGCCGCGGCAGCGCCGACAAAGGCAGTGGCGGCCACGAGCGCGAGCAGAAGCGCGAGCAGTGTGCCGTCGTGGCGGCGAGAGCTGTTACTGTGAATCGGCGCCATTTTTCTAGCTAGCTAGCTAGCTAGTTTGCTTGCTTCTTCTGGCAATGCAATGGCTTACGAGCGAGCTGCTCCTACTAAGCACGTAGCAACCATGCTGCCCGCGCTTCTATTTATACGCGCGCGCATGGCGAGCAAGACGGGGCATACGAGCGGATTCCATACTTTTCGTCGATGGATCCGCGCGCGTTCATACGCCATAGTCGTACGTACGTATTGACTGGGAGTCCATGGATGTTTGTATCCGACGACGGTGCTTGTTCTCGTCTCTCTGTATACTCTTCTTCTTCTTCTTCTTCTACTTCTCCAAAAAAAATTCTTGTTTCCCCGATGGTGAGGCAAAGTGCTCTGTCCACATGCCTATACCGTCGCACACGCTTAGGGCATGTACAATGGTTGATAAGATAGTTTTATCTTAAGTTTTGCATGTAATTTAGATATGACAAAGAAAAATGTCTACAATGGGTCATCTCTTAGCCTTATCTTCAATAATTAGCAATTCCTAAAAATGTGGTGAGACATATTGTGCTAAGAGATCATCTCTTGTCTTATCTTAAATAAGAGAAGACAAGTCTTCTCTTATGAGTTCTCTCTTCTCCACCTCGTTATTTATCCTACGTGGTACTCCTAAGATAGCACCATTGTACATGCTCTTAGAGCTGGAGTAGTACGTTCCTGCGAGATCGGAATTGGCCGGATCGGCGTGCAGTACTCTCCCATATAGTTTGGCCGATGTATGTGGTCTGGATTACAAGTTTGGCTTATATTTTCATAGGAGAACGACAAAACACATGACTTCTCATTCTATCAAAAAATTGTGGTAGATACATCAAATGTACTAGTATAAAGCAAGAAAGTGTTCATGGCTAACTTTTTTTTTCTTCCAAAAATGATCAGATCAATTATAAAAGTTTACTGGAAGTACAAAAAATCTCAAACATAATAAAGATTCAGTTCTGATTTGGTACACTCCCGACGAACACAAAGACGACTCAAATTAACCCATACCTCTTCATAAGAAAGGGCATGATGGTCATATTTTATAAACTCTTTGCTCGCTGTATACGTATATGATGTATGTGGAGTAGGGACTATCTTTTTTTTAACCTTCAAAAAATAGGTGCATGAAGTAGAATTCAAACGCCAAACCTCTTGGACCCCTTCCGCCTGCTACAACCAACTGGGACAGCTCACTTGTTGTGCCTAATTACTTGTTTTATTCTTCTTGTTGTGCATCCTCTTAGTCTGGTTTTCTTTGTTTTTTTGGTCTTTTTTTAGTTTTATTATTTTATTACTTTTCTTTATTTCTTCTTCGTTTAATATGTTCTTTTTCTTAATTTTTGAATATTTTCTAAAATTCATGAACTTTTTTCAAATCCATAAACTTATTTTTTTAACCGTGATTTTTAAAATGAATAAATATTTTTCATTTTTGCAAAAAATTCTCAAATTCATGATTTTTTATCTAATTCCTGAACTTTTTAAAATCGATGAACTTTTTTCAGTTTCACAATTTTTTTTCCATATTCATGATTTTTTTTGTCAATTTCTCTATCTTCTTTTGTCAAATTCATGAAAAGAGATCAAATCGATGAACTTTTTCAATTCCATGAATTTATTTGTCACACTCGTGTACTTTTTTCAAATTGATGAATTGATTTTTAAACTTGTAGAGTTTTCTTTAATCTCAGGGTGGCTGTCAAGGTGGTAATAGGGTCGGGTTTGGTCGGGTCAATCTAAATCAAACCCATGCCCGAATACACAATCGGGTGCATCGCCTGCCAACCGCCGTACCCATGGGTCTCACCCATCGGGTCGGTGCAACAAGGATTTTTTTCCGTTATTTTGTCCCAAAAGAAGACACAAAGACGACTACTCCACTGCTCCATTGTGGTTATCTTATATAGGCATTCACCCCATCATTTTGTACTACCATGAGTGTGGTGGTACTAACCTCATCAGGAGTACTTTTTTTAGGATTAAGCCAAGTCTTTATTCATCAAATTCCACAAAGTGTGGGATACAAATTGGGTCATGAGGTTGGCCACCAGACATAACGCCCATGGTCGAAACTAAGAGCGTGCTTAGCTAAACTATGTGCTTCATAATTCACAACACGACTTTTGAAAGTAAAATTACAAGTAAAAAACTGACACTTGAAGTTTGATTTCATTGATGATAGCTCCATAGCTTCCCCTTGAACCTTTGATGATGTCATTCGCTACTTGCTGGGAGTCGGAAGCTATAACAAAATTCTATAGATGTAGGTATGTCGCTAGCATCAGTGCCTCCCTGCATACGATCATCTCAAGAGTAGCAAGGTCATGCAATCCATCGATTACTAAGCCTGAACTCCCCAAATAGTTTCCTCCACTATCTCTGCACACTGCTACAGCCATACCTCTTCTACGGTCCATCTTCCAGTATTTTTTTATTTACTCCAAAACAATTCTCCAAAAATGAGCGTGCAATTCCAATAATTTTATTTCTGCATAAAAATATCACCATTATAGTTCTGCTGAAACAACATCAGTCCAGGTTAGTTTCACTCAAATCATGCAAAATAGAGGCAAAAACAAGAGCAAAAGTGTTTGAAAAAATAGATACATTGGAGACATATACATTCTCGCAGATTAACTTATTGGTTGTCCTCAAGTAATTCAATTGACAAACCGAAAATGATAAAGAAAACTTTACTAACTCATTTGCTCTTGTATATGTACATAAACATAGCTAATGATCAGAGTTCAACAAAGATCAGAGTAACCATCTATATGATAACAATTAAAAGCTACATTTACTCATATTAATAACATAACCAACTAGGGAGCAATGATACTATATCCATTTTATGAATTATCCCCAAAGGTGTTACCACGAATAGGAATACATATGCGAGCACTAAAAAATAGCGGACAAACTAACAAACAGAGATAACTACCCTTGGATCATGGCAAGTGCTTGTTCATACTGGCCTGGCCACACTTAGACACGACCATGGTGCCGGAAAAAGGTCAACTGTGAACATTGGTTTGGGTCGTGAGGGGAGAGCAGTGCGGAGCAACAACGCAATAAATGCCGGCATCACTCCGTCAAGGCGCGTCCCTTCATGCCGAGTTCACTGCACACATGGACCCGATACAATCGAGAAATCAGTTAGGTCTGAGCCTTCTTAGATGTAGGTCCTTAGGGCATCTCCAGCCGCGCCCCTAAGAAGGCCCCCCAGGCGTCTTTTCGTCCGCCGGCGCCAATAAATCGGCCCAATCGCACCCCCAAGAGCCCAGTTTTCGCCGGCTCGGGCCGAAATTGGCGCCGGCGGACCCAACCCGCACCCGGCGTGCTGGGTGTCGCTCGGGGGCACCGGGCGAATCGTTTTTGGCGCGAAGAGCCGCAGGCCCGCTGCGTCAGCGACTCTACCCTCTTCTCTCCCCTTCGTTTTCCTCATCGCCTCGTTTCCCGCGTCGAATCAATGCCAAAACTGTCGCGCGCTGCCACGCTGGTCAGCCTCCATTGATGCCTCACGGGCGGCGCAGTGAAGGCTGGGCGGCGCATCCCTCGGCCGCCACGCAATCATGCCATGCGTAACGCGCCGGCCAAGCCTACCACGCGGCGCCTCCGCCTATAAAAGCCGACTACAAGCGCGCCGGAGAGGTGTTGGGGAACGTATTAATTTCAAAAATTTCCTACGCACACGCAAGATCATGGTGATGCATAGCAACGAGAGGGGAGAGTGTGATCTACGTACCCTTGTAGACCGACAGTGGAAGCGTTAGCACAACGCGGTTGATGTAGTCGTACGTCTTCACGGCCCGACCGATTAAGTACCGAAACTACGGCACCTCCGAGTTTTAGCACACGTTCAGCTCGATGACGATCCCCGGACTCCGATCCAGCAAAGTGTTGGGGTAGAATTCTGTCAGCACGACGGCGTGGTGACGATCTTGATGTACTACCGTCGCAGGGCTTCGCCTAAGCACCGCTACAATATTATCGAGGAGTATGGTGGAAGGGGGCACCGCAAACAGCTAAGAAAATGATCACGAGGATCAACTTGTGTGTCTAGGGGTGCCCCTGCCCCCGTATATAAAGGAGCAAGGGGAGGAGGCCGGCCGGCCCTTATTGGCGCGCCAGGAGCAGTCCTCCTCCTAGTAGGAGTAGGACTCCTACTAGGAGGGGGAAGGAAGTGGGGAGGGAGAAGGAAAGGGGGGCGCCCCCCCCCCTCTCCTAGTCCAATTCGGACCAGGGGGGAGGAGGCGCGCGGCCCACCCTGGCTGCCCCTCTCTCTCTCCACTAAGGCCCATATGGCCCATTACTTCTCCCGGTAGGGTTCCGGTAACCCTCCGGCTCTCCGGTTTTCTCCGAAATCACTCGGAACACTTCCGGTGTCCGAATATAGCCATCTAATATATCAATCTTTATGTCTCGACCATTTCAAGACTCCTCGTAATGTCCCTAATATCATCCGGGACTCCGAACTCCTTCGGTACATCAAAACTCATAAACTCATAATATAACTATCATCAAAACCATTTTTTCTTTGAGTCTTACTCAATTTCACACCTTGTAACACAGCCAAGAACTCTTTCTTTGACTGTTCCATTTTTGAACTACTTCAAAATCTTGTCAAGGTATGTACTCATTGAAAAAACTTATCAAGCATCTTGATCTATCTCTATAGATCTTGATGCTCAACATGTAAGCAGCTTCACCGAGGTTTTCTTTGAAAAAATCCTTTCAAACACTCCTTTATGCTTTGCGGAATAATTCTACATTATTTTCGATCAACAATATGTCATTCACATATGCTTATCAGGAATGCTGTAGTGCTCCCACTTACTTTCTTGTAAATACAGGCTTCACCGCAAGTCTGTATAAAACTATATGCTTTGATCAACTTATCAAAGCGTATATTCCAACTCCGAGATGCTTGCACCAGTCCATAGATGGATCGCTGGAGCTTGCATATTTTGTTAGTACCTTTAGGATCGACAAAACCTTTTGGTTGCATCATATACAACTCTTCTCTAATAAATCCTATTAAGGAATGCAGTTTTGTTTATCCATTTGCCAGATTTCATAAAATGCGGCAATTGCTAACATGATTCGGACAGACTTAAGCATGGATACGAGTGAGAAACTCTCATCGTAGTCAACATCTTAAACTTGTCGAAAACCTTTTTGCGACAATTCTAGCTTTTTAGATAGTAACACTACTATCAGCATCCGTCTTCCTCTTGAAGATCCATTTGTTTTCAATTGCTTGCCGATCATCGGGCAAGTCAACCAAATTCCATACTTTGTTTTTCATGCATGGATCCCATCTCAGATTTCATGGCTTCAAGCCATTTTGCGGAATCTGGGCTCATCATCGCTTCCTCATAGTTCGTAGGTTCGTCATGGTCAAGTAGAATAACCTCCAGAATAACATTACCGTACCACTCTGGTGCGGATCTCACTCTGGTTAACCTACAAGATTCAGTAGTAACTTGATCTGAAGTTACATGATCATCATCATTAGCTTCCTCACTAATTGGTGTAGTAGTCACAGGAACAAATTTCTGTGATGAACTACCTTCCAATAAGGGAGAAGGTACAATTACCTTATCAAGATCTACTTTCCTCCCACTCACTTCTTTCAAGACAAACTCCTTCTCGAGAAAGGATCCATTCTTAGCAACGAATGTCTTGCCTTCGGATATGTGATAGAAGGTGTACCCAACAGTCTCCTTTGGGTATCCTATGAAGACATATTTCTCCGATTTGGGTTTGAGCTTATCAAGATGAAACCTTTTCATATAAGCATCACAACCCCAAACTTTAAGAAACGACAACTTTGGTTTCTTGCCAAACCACAGTTCAGATTGTGTCGTCTCAACGGACTTAGATGGTGCCCCTTTTTAACGTGAATGCATCTGTCTCTAATGCATGATCCCAAAACGATATTGGTAAATCGGTAAGAAACATCATAGATTGTACTATATCCAATAAAGTACGGTTATGACGTTCGGACACACTATTATGCTGTGGTGTTCCCGGTGACATGAGTTTGTGAAACTATTCCACATTGTTTTAATTGAAGACCAAACTCGTAACTCAAATATTCGTCTCTGCGATCAGATCGTAGAAAATTTATTTTCTTGTCACGATGATTTTCCACTTCACTCTGAAATACTTTGAACTTGTCAGACTTATGTTTCATCAAGTAGATATACTCATATCTGCTTAAATCATCTGTGAAGGTCAGAAAATAATGATACTTGTCGTGAGTTTTAATATTCATCGAACCACATACATCAGTATGTATGATTTCCAACAAATCTGTTGCTCACTCCATTGTTCCGGAGAACGGAGTCTTTAGTCATCTTGCCCATAAAGCATGGTTCGCAAGCACCAAGTGATTCATAATCAAGTGATTCCAAAATCCCATCAGCATGGAGTTTCTTCATGCACTTTACACCAATATGACCTAAACGGCAGTGCCACAAATAAGTTGCACTATCATTATTAACTTTGCATCTTTTGGTTTCAATATTATGAATATGTGTATCACTACGATCGAGATCCAATGAACCATTTTCATTGGGTGTGTAACCATATAAGGTTTTATTCATGTAAACGGAACAACAATTTATTCTCTTACTTAAATGAATAACCGTATTACAATAAACATGATCAAATCATATTCATGCTCAACGCAAACACCAAATAACACTTATTTAGGTTCAACACTAATCCCTAAAGTATAGGGAGTGTGCGATGATGATCATATCAATCTTGGAACCACTTCCAACACACATCATCACTTCACCCTTAACTAGTCTCTGTTTATTCTGCAACTCCCGTTTCTAGTTACTAATCTTAGCAACTGAACTAGTATCTAATACTGAGGGTTGCTATAAACACTATTAAAGTACACATAAATAACATGTATATCAAATATACTTATGTTCACTTTGCCATCCTTCTTATCCGCCAATCACTTGGGGTAGTTCCGCTTCCAGTGACCAGTCCCTTTGCAGTAGAAGCACTTAGTCTTAGGCTTAGGACCAGACTTGGGCTTCTTCACTTGAGCAGCAACTTGCCTGCTGTTTTTCTTGAAGTTCCCCTTTTTCCCTTTGCCCTTTTCTTGAAACTAGTGATCTTGTCAACCATCAACACTTGATGCTCTTTCTTGATTTCTACCTTCATCGACTTCATCATCATGAAAAGCTCAGGAGTCGTTTTCGTCATCCCTTGCATACTATAGTTCATCACGAAGTTCTACTAACTTGGTGATGGTGACTAGAGAATTCTGTCAATCACTATCTTATCTGGAAGATTAACTCCCACTTGATTCAAGCGATTGTAGTACCCAGACAATCTGAGCAAATGCTCACTAGTTGAGCGATTCTCCTCCATCTTTTAGCTATAGAACTTGTTGGAGACTTCATATCTCTCATCTCGGGTATTTGCTTTGAAATATTAACTTCAACTCCTGGAACATCTCATATGGTCCATGACATTCAAAACATCTTTGAAATCCCGATTCTAAGCCGTTAAGCATGGTGCACTAAACTATCAAGTAGTCATCATATTTAGCTAGCCAAACGTTCATAACGTCTGCATCTGCTCCTGCAATAGGTCTGTCACCTAGCGCTGCATCAAGGACATAATTCTTCTATGCAGCAATGAGGATGAACCTCAGATCACGGATCCAATCTGCATCATTGCTACTAACATTTTTCAACACAATTTTCTCAAGGAACATATCAAAATAAACACTGGGAAGCAACAACGCGATCTATTGATCTACAACATGATTTGCAAAATACTACCAAGACTAAGTTCATGATAAATTTAAGTTCAATTAATCATATTACTTAAGAACTCCCACTTAGACAGACATCCCTCTAATCCTCTAACTGATCACGTGATCCAAATCAACTAAACCATGTCCGATCATCACGTGAGATGGAGTAGTTTCATTGGTGAACATCAGTATGTTGATCATATCTACTATATGATTCACGCTCGACCTTTCGGTCTCCGTGTTCCGAGGCCATATCTGTATATGCTTGGCTCGTCAAGTATAACCTGAGTATTCTGCGTGTGCAACTGTTTTGCACCCGTTGTATTTGAACGTAGAGCCTATCACACCCGATCATCACGTGGTGTCTCAGCACGAAGAACTTTCGCAACGGTGCATACTCAGGGAGAAAACTTCTTGATAATTAGTGAGAGGCCATCTTAAAATGCTACTGTCAAACTAAGCAAAATAAGATGTATAAAAGATAAACATCATATGCAATCAAAATATGTGACATGATATGGCCATCATCATCTTGCGCCTTTGATCTCCATCTCCAAAGTACTGTCATGATCTCTATCGTCACCGGCATGACACCATGATCTCCATCATCTAGATCTATATCAATGTGTCGTCACGTGGTCGTCTCGCCAACAATTGCTCTTGCAACTATTGCAATCGCATAGCGATAAAGTAAAGCAATTATTGGGCGCTTGCATCTTATGCAATAGAGAGACAACCATAAGGATTTTGCCAGTTGCCGATAACTTCAACAAAATATGATCATCTCATACAACAACTTATATCTCATCACGTCTTGACCATATCACATCACAACATGCCCTGCAAAAACAAGTTAGACGTCCTCTACTTTATTGTTGCAAGTTTTACGTGGCTGCTACGGGCTTAGCAAGAACCAATCTTACCTACACATCAAAACCACAACGATAGTTTGTCAAGTTGGTGCTGTTTTAACCTTCGCAAGGACCGGGCGTAGCCACACTTGATTCAACTAAAGTTGGAGAAACTGACACCCGCCAGCCACCTGTGTGCAAAGCATGTCGGTAGAACCAGTCTCGCGTAAGCGTACGCGTAATGTCGGTCCGGGCCGCTTCATCCAACAATACCGCCGAACCAAAGTATGACATGCTGGTAAGCAGTATGACTTATATCGCCCACAACTCACTTGTGTTCTACTCATGCATATAACATAAACACATAAAACCTAGGCTCGGATGCCACTGTTGGGGAACGTAGTAATTTCAAAATTTTCTTACGCACACGCAAGATCATGGTGATGCATAACAACGAGAGGGGAGAGTGTGATCTACGTACCCTTGTAGACCGACAGCGGAAGTATTAGCACAACGCGGTTGATGTAGTCGTACGTCTACACGGCCCGACCGATCAAGCACCGAAACTACGGCACCTCCGAGTTTTAGCACACGTTCAGCTCGATGACGATCCCCGGACTCCGATCCAGCAAAGTGGCGGGGTAGAATTCTGTCAGCACGACGGCGTGGTGACGATCTTGATGTACTACCGTCGCAGGGCTTCGCCTAAGCACCGCTACAATATTATCGAGGAGTATGGTGGAAGGGGGCACCGCACATGGCTAAGAAAACGATCACGAGGATCAACTTGTGTGTCTAGGGGTGCCCCCTGCCCCCGTATATAAAGGAGCAAGGGGAGGAGGCCGGCTGGCCCTTATTGGCGCGCCAGGAGGAGTCCTCCTCCTAGTAGGAGTAGGACTCCTACTAGGAGGGGGAAGGAAGTGTTGGAAATATGCCCTAGAGGCAATAATAAAAGTATTATTATTATATTTCCTTGTTCATGATAATTGTATTTTATTCATGCTATAACTGTATTATCCGGAAATCGTAATACACGTGTGAATACATAGACCACAATATGTCCCTAGTGAGCCTCTAGTTGACTAGCTCGTTGTGATCAACAGATAGTCATGGTTTCCTGGCTATGGACATTGGATGTCGTTGATAACGGGATCACATCATTAGGAGAATGATGTGATGGACAAGACCCAATCCTAAGCATAGCACAAAGATCGTGTAGTTCATTTGCTAGAGCTTTGCCAATGTCAAGTATCTCTTCCTTTGACCATGAGATCATGTAACTCCTGGATACCGTAGGAGTGCTTTGGGTGTATCAAACGTCACAACGTAACTGGGTGACTATAAAGGTGCACTACAGGTATCTCCGAAAGTATCTATTGTTTTATGCGGATCGAGACTGGGATTTGTCACTCCGTGTAAACGGAGAGGTATCTCTGGGCCCACTCGGTAGGACATCATCATATGCGCAATGTGACCAAGGAGTTGATCACGGGATGATGTGTTACGGAACGAGTAAAGTGACTTGCCGGTAACGAGATTGAACAAGGTATTGGATACCGACGATCGAATCTCGGGCAAGTAACATACCGATAGACAAAGGGAATTGAATACGGGATTGATTAAGTCCTTGACATCGTGGTTCATCCGATGAGATCATCGTGGAACATGTGGGAGCCATCATGGGTATCCAGATCCTGCTGTTGGTTATTGACCGGAGAACGTCTCGGTCATGTCTACATGTCTCCCGAACCCGTAGGGTCTACACACTTAAGGTTCGATGACGCTAGGGTTATAAAGGAAGCTTGTATGTGGTTACCGAATGTTGTTCGGAGTCCTGGATGAGATCCCGGACGTCACGAGGAGTTCCGGAATGGTTCGGAGGTAAAGATTTATATATGGGAAGTCCTGTTTTGGTCACCGGAAAAGTTTCGGGCGATATCGGTATTGTACCGGGACCACCGGGAGGGTCCCGGGGGTCCACCAAGTGGGGCCACCTGCCCCAGAAGGTTGCGTGGGCCAAGTGTGGGAGGGGACCAGCCCCTAGGAGGGCTGGTGCGTGAAGGAAATATGCCCTAGAGGCAATAATAAAGTTATTATTTATTTCCTTATAATCATGATAAATGTTTATTATTCATGCTAGAATTGTATTTTCCGGAAACATAATACATGTGTGAATACATAGACAAACAGAGTGTCACTAGTATGCCTCTACTTGACTAGCTCGTTAATCAAAGATGGTTATGTTTCCTAACCATGAACAATGAGTTGTTATTTGATTAACGAGGTCACATCATTAGTAGAATGATCTGATTGACATGACCCATTCCATTAGCTTAGCACCTGATCGTTTAGTATGTTGCTATTGCTTTCTTCATGACTTATACATGTTCCTACGACTATGAGATTATGCAACTCCCGTTTACCGGAGGAACACTTTGGGTACTACCAAACGTCACAACGTAAATGGGTGATTATAAAGGAGTACTACAGGTGTCTCCAATGGTCGATGTTGGGTTGGCGTATTTCGAGATTAGGATTTGTCACTCCGATTGTCGAAGAGGTATCTCTGGGCCCTCTCGGTAATACACATCACATAAGCCTTGCAAGCATTACAACTAATATGTTAGTTGTGAGATGATGTATTACGGAACGAGTAAAGAGACTTGCCGTTAACGAGATTGAACTAGGTATTGGATACCGACGATCGAATCTCGGGCAAGTAACATACCGATGACAAAGGGAACAACGTATGTTGTTATGCGGTCTGACCGATAAAGATCTTCGTAGAATATGTAGGAGCCAATATGGGCATCCAGGTCCCGCTATTGGTTATTGACCAGAGACATGTCTCGGTCATGTCTACATTGTTCTCGAACCCGTAGGGTCCGCACGCTTAAGGTTACGATGACAGTTATATTATGAGTTTATGCATTTGTTGTACCGAAGGTTGTTCGGAGTCCCGGATGTGATCACGGACATGACGAGGAGTCTCGAAATGGTCGAGACGTAAAGATTGATATATTGGAAGCCTATGTTTGGACATCGGAAGTGTTCCGGGTGAAATCGGGATTTTACCGGGTTACCGGGAGGTTACCGGAACCCCCCGGGAGCCATATGGGCCATCATGGGCCTTAGTGGAAAGGAGAAAGGGGCAGCCCAAGGTGGCTGCGCCTCTTTCCCCTCCCCTAGTCCTATTAGGACTAGGAGAAGGTGGCCGGCCCCCCTCTCTCCCTTCCCCTCCGAGGAATCCTAGTTGGACTAGGATTGGGGGGAGGAATCCTACTCCCAGAGGGAGTAGGACTCTCCTGCGCCTCCCTCTTTGGCCGGCCAGCCTCCCCTCCTCTCCTCCTTTATATACGGAGGCAGGGGCACCTCTAAACACACAAGTTGACACAAGTTGATCCACGTGATCGATTCCTTAGCCGTGTGCGGTGCCCCCTGCCACCATATTCCTCGATAATACTGTAGCGGAGTTTAGGCGAAGCCCTGCTACTGTAGTTCATCAAGATCGTCACCACGCCGTCGTGCTGACGAAACTCTTCCCCGACACTTTGCTGGATCGGAGTCCGGGGATCGTCATCGAGCTGAACGTGTGCTCGAACTCGGAGGTGCCGTAGTTTCGGTGCTTGATCGGTTGGATCGTGAAGACGTACGACTACTTCCTCTACGTCGTGTCATTGCTTCCGCAGTCGGTCTGCGTTGGGTACGTAGACAACACTCTCCTCTCGTTGCTATGCATCACATGATCCTGTGTGTGCGTAGGAAAATTTTTGAAATTACTACGAAACCCAACAGTGGTATCAGAGCCAGGTTAATGATGTTGATGTTATATGCACGAGTAGAACACAAGTGAGTTGTGGACGATACAAGTCATACTACCTACCAGCATGTCATATTTTGGTTCAGCGGTATTGTTGGACGAGACGACCCGGACCAACCTTACGCGTACACTTACGCGAGACCGGTTCCCTCGACGTGCTTTGCACAGAGATGGCTTGCGGGCGACTGCCTCTCCAACTTTAGTTGAACCAAGTATGGCTACGCCCGGTCCTTGCGAAGGTTAAAACGGAGTCTATTTGACAAACTATCGTTGTGGTTTTGATGCGTAGGTGAGATTGGTTCTTACTTAAGCCCGTAGCAGCCACGTAAAACATGCAACAACAAAGTAGAGGACGTCTAACTTGTTTTTGCAGGGCATGTTGTGATGTGATATGGTCAAGGCATGATGCTGAATTTTATTGTATGAGATGATCATGTTTTGTAACCAAGTTATCGGCAACTGGCAGGAGCCATATGGTTGTCGCTTTATTGTATGCAATGCAATCGCGATGTAATGCTTTACTTTATTACTAAACGGTAGTGATAGTCATGGAAGCATAAGATTGGCGAGACGACAACGATGCTACGATGGAGATCAAGGTGTCGCGCCGGTGACGATGGTGATCATGACGGTGCTTCGGAGATGGAGATCACAAGCACAAGATAATGATGGCCATATCATATCACTTATATTGATTGCATGTGATGTTTATCTTTTTATGCATCTTATCTTGCTTTGATTGACAGTAGCATTATAAGATGATCTCTCACTAAATTATCAAGAAGTGTTCTCCCTGAGTATGCACCGTTGCAAAAGTTCTTCGTGCTGAGACACCACGTGATGATCGGGTGTGATAGGCTCTACGTTCAAATACAACGGGTGCAAAACAGTTGCGCACGCAGAATACTCAGGTTAAACTTGATGAGCCTAGCATATGCAGATATGGCCTCGGAACACGGAGACCGAAAGGTCGAGCGTGAATCATATAGTAGATATGATCAACATAATGATGTTCACCGATGAAACTACTCCATCTCACGTGATGATCGGACATGGTTTAGTTGATTTGGATCACGTGATCACTTAGAGGATTAGAGGGATGTCTATCTAAGTGGGAGTTCTTTAATAATATGATTAATTGAACTTAAAATTTATCATGAACTTAGTCCCTGATAGTATCTTGCTTGTTTATGTTGATTGTAGATAGATGGCTCGTGCTGTTGTTCCGTTAAATTTTAATGCGTTCCTTGAGAAAGCAAAGTTGAAAGATGATGGTAGCAATTACACGGACTGGGTCCGTAACTTGAGGATTATCCTCATTGCTGCACAGAAGAATTACGTCCTGGAAGCACCGCTAGGTGCCAGGCCTGCTGCTGGAGCAACGCTAGATGTTATGAACGTCTGGCAGAGCAAAGCTGATGACTACTCGATAGTTCAGTGTGCCATGCTTTACGGCTTAGAATCGGGACTTCAACGACGTTTTGAACGTCATGGAGCATATGAGATGTTCCAGGAGTTGAAGTTAATATTTCAAGCAAATGCCCGGATTGAGAGATATGAAGTCTCCAATAAGTTCTATAGCTGCAAGATGGAAGAGAACAGTTCTGTCAGTGAGCATATACTCAAAATGTCTGGGTATAATAATCACTTGATTCAATTGGGAGTTAATCTTCCAGATGATTGCGTCATTGACAGAATTCTCCAATCACTGCCACCAAGCTACAAGAGCTTCGTGATGAACTATAATATGCAAGGGATGAACAAGACTATTCCCGAGCTCTTCGCAATGCTAAAAGCTGCGGAGGTAGAAATCAAGAAGGAGCATCAAGTGTTGATGGTTAACAAGACCACTAGTTTCAAGAAAAAGGGCAAAGGGAAGGAAAAGGGGAACTTCAAAAAGAACGGCAAGCAAGTTGCTGCTCAAGAGAAGAAACCCAAGTCTAGACCTAAGCCTGAAACTGAGTGCTTCTACTGCAAGCAGACTGGTCACTGGAAGCGGAACTGCCCCAAGTATTTGGCGGATAAGAAGGATGGCAAGGTGAACAAAGGTATATGTGATATACATGTTATTGATGTGTACCTTACCAATGCTCGCAGTAGCACCTGGGTATTTGATACTGGTTCTGTTGCTAATATTTGCAACTCGAAACAGGGACTACAGAATAAGCGGGCACTGGCAAAGGACGAGGTGACGATGCGCATAGGAAACGGTTCCAAAGTCGATGTGATCGCGGTCGGCACGCTACCTCTACATCTACCTTCGGGATTAATATTAGACCTAAATAATTGTTATTTGGTGCCAGCGTTGAGCATGAACATTATATCTGGATCTTGTTTAATGCGAGACGGTTATTCATTTAAATCAGAGAATAATGGTTGTTCTATTTATATGAGTAATATCTGTTATGGTCATGCACCCTTGAAGAGTGGTCTATTCTTACTAAATCTCGATAGTAGTAATACACATATTCATAATGTTGAAACCAAAAGATACAGAGTTGATAATGAAAGTGCAACTTATTTGTGGCACTGTCGTTTAGGTCATATCGGTGTAAAACGCATGAAGAAACTCCATACTAATGGACTTTTGGAACCACTTGATTATGAATCACTTGGTACTTGCGAACCGTGCCTCATGGGCAAGATGACTAAAACACCGTTCTCCGGTACTATGGAGAGAGCAACAGATTTGTTGGAAATCATACATACCGATGTATGTGGTCCGATGAATATTGAGGCTCGTGGCGGATATCGTTATTTTCTCACCTTCACAGATGATTTGAGCAGATATGGATATATCTACTTAATGAAGCATAAGTCTGAAACATTTGAAAAGTTCAAAGAATTTCAGAGTGAAGTTGAAAATCATCGTAACAAGAAAATAAAGTTTCTACGATCTGATCGTGGAGGAGAGTATTTGAGTTACGAGTTTGGTGTACATTTGAAAAACTGTGGAATAGTTTCGCAACTCACGCCCCCCGGAACACCACAGCGTAATGGTGTGTCCGAACGTCGTAATCGTACTTTACTAGATATGGTGCGATCTATGATGTCTCTTACAGATTTACCGCTATCATTTTGGGGATATGCTTTAGAGACGGCCGCATTCACGTTAAATAGGGCACCATCAAAATCCGTTGAGACGACGCCTTATGAACTATGGTTTGGCAAGAAACCAAAGTTGTCGTTTCTTAAAGTTTGGGGCTGCGATGCTTATGTGAAAAAGCTTCAACCTGATAAGCTCGAACCCAAATCGGAGAAATGTGTATTCGTAGGATACCCAAAGGAAACTGTTGGGTACACCTTCTATCACAGATCCGAAGGCAAAACATTTGTTGCTAAGAATGGATCATTTCTAGAGAAGGAGTTTCTCTCGAAAGAAGTGAGTGGGAGGAAAGTAGAACTTGACGAGGTAACTGTACCTGCTCCCTTACTGGAAAGTAGTTCATCACAGAAAACTGTTTCAGTGACACCTACACCAGTTAGTGAGGAAGCCAATGATAATGATCATGAAACTTCAGATCAAGATACTACTGAACTTCGTAGATCAACCAGAGTAAGATCCGCACCAGAGTGGTACGGTAATCCTGTTCTGGAGGTCATGCTACTAGATCATGATGAACCTACGAACTATGAAGAAGCGATGGTGAGCCCAGATTCCGCAAAGTGGCTAGAAGCCATGAAATCTGAGATGGGATCCATGTATGAGAACAAAGTATGGACTTTGGTTGACTTGCCCGATGATCGGCAAGCGATTGAGAATAAATGGATCTTTAAGAAGAAGACTGACGCTGATGGTAATGTTACTATCTACAAAGCTCGACTTGTCGCAAAAGGTTTTCGGCAAGTTCAAGGAATTGACTACGATGAGACCTTCTCACCCGTAGCGATGCTTAAGTCCGTCCGAATCATGTTAGCAATTGCCGCATTTTTTGATTATGAAATTTGGCAAATGGATGTCAAAACTGCATTCCTGAATGGATTCCTGGAAGAAGAGTTGTATATGATGCAACCAGAAGGTTTTGTCGATCCAAAAGGAGCTAACAAAGTGTGCAAGCTCCAGCGATCCATTTATGGACTGGTGCAAGCCTCTCGGAGTTGGAATAAACGTTTTGATAGTGTGATCAAAGCATTTGGTTTTATACAGACTTTCGGAGAAGCCTGTATTTACAAGAAAGTGAGTGGGAGCTCTGTAGCATTTCTGATATTATATGTGGATGACATATTACTGATTGGAAATGATATAGAATTTCTGGATAGCATAAAGGGATACTTGAATAAAAGTTTTTCAATGAAAGACCTCGGTGAAGCTGCTTACATATTAGGCATTAAGATCTATAGAGATAGATCAAGACGCTTAATTGGACTTTCACAAAGCACATACCTTGACAAAATTTTGAAGAAGTTCAAAATGGATCAAGCGAAGAAAGGGTTCTTGCCTGTGTTACAAGGTGTGAAATTGAGTAAGACTCAATGCCCGACCACTGCAGAAGATAGAGAGAATATAAAGATGTTCCCTATGCATCAGCCATAGGCTCTATCATGTATGCAATGCTGTGTACCAGACCTGATGTGTGCCTTGCTATAAGTTTAGCAGGGAGGTACCAAAGTAATCCAGGAATGGATCACTGGACAGCGGTCAAGAACATCCTAAAATACCTGAAAAGGACTAAGGATATGTTTCTCGTATATGGAAGTGACAAAGAGCTCATCGTAAAAGGTTACGTTGATGCAAGCTTTGACACTGATCCGGACGATTCTAAATCGCAAACCGGATACGTGTTTACATTAAACGGTGGAGCTGTCAGTTGGTGCAGTTCTAAACAAAGCGTCGTAGCGGGATCTACATGTGAAGCGGAATACATAGCTGCTTCGGAAGCAGCAAATGAAGGAGTCTGGATGAAGGAGTTCATATCCGATCTAGGTGTCATACCTAGTGCATCGGGTCCAATGAAAATCTTTTGTGACAATACTGGTGCAATTGCCTTGGCAAAGGAATCCAGATTTCACAAAAGGACCAAACACATCAAGAGACGCTTCAACTCCATCCGGGATCTAGTCCAGGTGGGAGACATAGAGATTTGCAAGATACATACGGATCTAAATATTGCAGACCCGTTGACTAAGCCTCTTCCACGAGCAAAACATGATCAGCACCAAAGCTCCATGGGTGTTAGATTCATTACAGTGTAATCTAGATTATTGACTCTAGTGCAAGTGGGAGACTGAAGGAAATATGCCCTAGAGGCAATAATAAAGTTATTATTTATTTCCTTATAATCATGATAAATGTTTATTATTCATGCTAGAATTGTATTTTCCGGAAACATAATACATGTGTGAATACATAGACAAACAGAGTGTCACTAGTATGCCTCTACTTGACTAGCTCGTTAATCAAAGATGGTTATGTTTCCTAACCATGAACAATGAGTTGTTATTTGATTAACGAGGTCACATCATTAGTAGAATGATCTGATTGACATGACCCATTCCATTAGCTTAGCACCTGATCGTTTAGTATGTTGCTATTGCTTTCTTCATGACTTATACATGTTCCTACGACTATGAGATTATGCAACTCCCGTTTACCGGAGGAACACTTTGGGTACTACCAAACGTCACAACGTAAATGGGTGATTATAAAGGAGTACTACAGGTGTCTCCAATGGTCGATGTTGGGTTGGCGTATTTCGAGATTAGGATTTGTCACTCCGATTGTCGGAGAGGTATCTCTAGGCCCTCTCGGTAATACACATCACATAAGCCTTGCAAGCATTACAACTAATATGTTAGTTGTGAGATGATGTATTACGGAACGAGTAAAGAGACTTGCCGTTAACGAGATTGAACTAGGTATTGGATACCGACGATCGAATCTCGGGCAAGTAACATACCGATGACAAAGGGAACAACGTATGTTGTTATGCGGTCTGACCGATAAAGATCTTCGTAGAATATGTAGGAGCCAATATGGGCATCCAGGTCCCGCTATTGGTTATTGACCAGAGACATGTCTCGGTCATGTCTACATTGTTCTCGAACCCGTAGGGTCCGCACGCTTAAGGTTACGATGACAGTTATATTATGAGTTTATGCATTTTGATGTACCGAAGGTTGTTCGGAGTCCCGGATGTGATCACGGACATGACGAGGAGTCTCAAAATGGTCGAGACGTAAAGCTTGATATATTGGAAGCCTATGTTTGGACATCGGAAGTGTTCCGGGTGAAATCGGGATTTTACCGGGTTACCGGGAGGTTACCGGAACCCCCCGGGAGCCATATGGGCCATCATGGGCCTTAGTGGAAAGGAGAAAGGGGCAGCCCAAGGTGGCTGCGCCTCTTTCCCCTCCCCTAGTCCTATTAGGACTAGGAGAAGGTGGCCGGCCCCCCTCTCTCCCTTCCCCTCCGAGGAATCCTAGTTGGACTAGGATTGGGGGGAGGAATCCTACTCCCAGAGGGAGTAGGACTCTCCTGCGCCTCCCTCTTTGGCCGGCCAGCCTCCCCTCCTCTCCTCCTTTATATACGAAGGCAGGGGCACCTCTAAACACACAAGTTGACACAAGTTGATCCACGTGATCGATTCCTTAGCCGTGTGCGGTGCCCCCTGCCACCATATTCCTCGATAATACTGTAGCGGAGTTTAGGCGAAGCCCTGCTGCTGTAGTTCAGCAAGATCGTCACCACGCCGTCGTGCTGACGAAACTCTTCCCCGACACTTTGCTGGATCGGAGTCCGGGGATCGTCATCGAGCTGAACGTGTGCTCGAACTCGGAGGTGCCGTAGTTTCGGTGCTTGATCGGTTGGATCGTGAAGACGTACGACTACTTCCTCTACGTCGTGTCATTGCTTCCGCAGTCGGTCTGCGTTGGGTACGTAGACAACACTCTCCTCTCGTTGCTATGCATCACATGATCATGTGTGTGTGTAGGAAAATTTTTGAAATTACTACGAAACCCAACAGTGCGCCCCCCACAAGGGGGCCAAGGCGCAAGGGAGAGTGGGAGGGGGCAAACCCTAGTCCAGATGGGCCTTAAGGCCCATATTGGTGCGCCTCCCTCTCCTCTCCCCTCTTGGCCGCCACCCCCTTTGCCATCTAGGGCTGGCCGCACCCCTTGGGGGTGGGAAACCCTAAAGGGGGCGCAGCCCCCCCTTCCCCCTATATATAGATGAGGTTTGGGGCTGCCATACACATGAGTTCTCTTCCTCTTGGTGCAGCCCTACCTCTCTCCCTACTCCTCCTCTCCCATGGTGCTTGGCGAAGCCCTGCGGGATTGCCACGCTCCTCCACCACCACCACGCCGTTGTGCTGCTGTTGGATGGAGTCTTCCTCAACCTCTCCCTCTCTCCTTGCTGGATCAAGGCGTGGGAGACGTCACCGGGCTGTACGTGTGTTGAACGCGGAGGTGCCGTCCGTTCGGCACTTGATCATCGGTGATTTGAATCACGACGAGTACGACTCCATCAACCCCGTTCACTTGAACGCTTCCGCTTAGCGATCTACAAGGGTATGTAGATGCACTCTCCTCTCTCCTTTCTACTCGTTGCTGGTCTCTCCATAGATAGATCTTGGTGATACGTAGGAAAATTTTTGAATTTCTGCTACGTTCCCCAACAGTGGCATCATGAGCTAGGTCTATTGCGTAGATTCTTTGCACGAGTAGAACACAAAGTAGTTGTGGGCGTTGATGTTGTTCAATATGCTTACCGTTACTAGTCCAATCTTGTTTCGGCGGTATTGTGGGATGAAGCGGCCCGGACCGACCTTACACGTACTCTTACGTGAGACAGGTTCCACCGATTGACATGCACTTGGTGCATAAGGTGGCTAGCGGGTGCCAGTCTCTCCCACTTTAGTCGGAACGGATTCGATGAAAAGGGTCCTTATGAAGGGTAAATAGCAATTGGCATATCACGTTGTGGTCTTGCGTAGGTAAGAAACGTTCTTGCTAGAAACCCATAGCAGCCACGTAAAACATGCAACAACAATTAGAGGACGTCTAACTTGTTTTTGCAGGGTATGCTTTGTGATGTGATATGGCCAAAAGGATGTGATGAATGATATATGTGATGTATGAGATTGATCATGTTCTTGTAATAGGATTCACGACTTGCATGTCAATGAGTATGACAACCGGCAGGAGCCATAGGAGTTGTCTTTATTTTTGTATGACCTGCGTGTCATTGAAGAACGCCATGTAACTTACTTTACTTTATTGCTAAACGTGTTAGCCATAGAAGTAGAAGTAGTCGTTGGCGTGACAACTTCATGAAGACACGATGATGGAGATCATGATGATGGAGATCATGGTGTCATGCCGGTGACAAGATGATCATGGAGCCCCGAAGATGAAGATCAAAAGGAGCAAAATGATATTGGCCATATCATGTCACTTTTTGATTGCATGTGATGTTTATCATGTTTATGCATCTTGTTTACTTAGGACGACGGTAGTAAATAAGATGATCCCTTACAAAATTTCAAGAAGTGTTCTCCCCTAACTGTGCACCGTTGCTACAGTTCGTCGCTTCTAAGCACCACGTGATGATCGGGTGTGATGGATTCTTACGTTCACATACAACGGGTGTAAGACAGTTTTACACAGCGAAAACACTTAGGGTTAACTTGACGAGCCTAGCATGTGCAGACATGGCCTCGGAACACGGAGACCGAAAGGTCGAGCATGAGTCGTATAGTAGATACGATCAACATGAAGATGTTCACCGATGATAACTAGTCCGTCTCACGTGATGATCGGACACGGGCTAGTTGACTCGGATCATGTAATCACTTAGATGACCAGAGGGATGTCTATCTAAGTGGGAGTTCATAAGATGAACTTAATTATCCTGAACATAGTCAAAAGACCTTTTGCAAATTATGTCGTAAGCTCGCGCTTTAGTTCCACTGTTTAGATATGTTCCTAGAGAAAATATAGTTGAAAGTTGATAGTAGCGATTATGCGATCAGTAGAAAGCTTATGTCCTTAATGCACCGCTCAGTGTGCTGAACCCCAACGTCGTTTGTCGATGTTGCGAACATCGGACATACACGTTTTGATAACTACGTGATAGTTCAGTTAAACGGTTTGGAATTAAGGCACCAAAGACGTTTTTCGAAACATCGCGGAACATATGAGATGTTTCGAGGGCTGAAATTAGGATTTCAGGCTCGTGCCCACGTCAAGAGGTATAAGACCTCCGACGATTTTCTTAGCCTGCAAACTAAGGAGAGAAGCTCAATTGTTGAGCTTGTGCTCAGATTGTCTGAGTACAACAATCACTTGAATCAAGTGGGAGTTGATCTTCCAGATGAAATAGTGATAGTTTCTCCAAAGTCATTACCACCAAGCTGCTAGAGCTTCGTGATGAACTATAACATATCAGGGATAGATATGATGATCCTTGAAATATTCGCGTTGTTTGACACCGCGAAAGTAGAAATCAAGAAGGAGCATCAATTGTTGATGGTTGATGAAACCACTAGTTTCAAGAAGGGCAAGGGAAAGAAGGGATACTTCATGAAACGGCAAATCAGCTGCTGCACCAATGAAGAAACCCGAGGTTGAACCCAAACCCGAGACTAAGTGCTTCTGTAATAAGGGGAACAACCACTGGAGCAGGATTACCCTAGATACTTGGTAGATGAGAAGGCTGGCAAGGTCGATAGAAGTATATTGGATATACATTATGTTAATGTGTACTTTACTAGTACTCCTAGTAGCACCAGGGTATTAGATACCAGTTCGGTTGCTAAGTGTTAGTAACTCGAAATAAAAGCTACGGCATAAACGGAGACTAGCTAAAGGTGAGCTGACGATATGTGTTGGAAGTGTTTCCAATGTTGATATGATCAAGCATCGCACGCTCCCTCTACCATCGAGATTTGGTGTTTGCGTTGAGCATAGACATGATTGGATTATGTCTATCGCAATACGGTTATTCATTTAAGGAGAATAATGGTCACTCTATTTTGAATAATACCTTCAATGGTCTTGCACCTAAAGGAATGGTTTATTGAATCTCGGTCGTAGTGATACACATTTTCATGCCAAAAGATATAAGATAGTAATGATAGTACCACTTACTTGTGGCACTGCCATGTAAGTCATAATGGTATAAAACGCATGAAGAAGCTCCATGTTGATGGATCTTTGGACTCACTCATTTTTGAAAAGTTTGAGACATGCGAACCATGTCTATTGGTATATATGCATGAAGAAGCTCCATGCAAATGGATCGTTTGGACTCACTTGATTTTGGATCACTTGAGATATGCAAATCATACCACATAGGCAAGATTACTGAAAAGCCTCGGTTTCAGTAAAATGGAACAAGATAGCAACTTGTTGGAAGCAACACATTTTGATGTGTGCAGTCCAATGAGTGCTGAGGCATGCAGTGAATATCGTTATGTTCTTACTTCACAGATGATTTGAGTAGATGTTGAGTATATTTACTTGATGAATCACGAGTCTGAATTATTGAAAGGTTCAAGTAATTTCAGTGTGAAGTAGAAGATCATTGTGACAAGAGGATATAATGTCTATGATACGATCATAGAGATGAATATCTGAATTACGAGTTTGGCAGGGAATTAAGACATTGTGGAAATTGTTTCACAACTAATACAGCCTGGAACACCATAGTGTGATGGTGTGTCCGAACATCATAATTGCACCCTATTGGATATGGTGCGTACCATGATGTCTCTTATCGAATTACCACTATCGTTCATGGGTTAGGCATTAGAGATAACCACATTCACTTTAAATAGGGCACCACATAATTCCGTTGAGACGACACCGTTTGAATTATGGTTTAGAGAAACCTAAGTTGTCGTTTCTTAAAGGTTTGGGGCTGCTTATGTGAAAAAGTTTCAGGATTAAGCTCGAACCCAAAGCGGATAAAATGCATCTTCATAGGACACCCAAAACAGTTGGGTATACCTCCTAATTCAGATCCGAAAGCAATATGGATTGTTTCTTGAATCGGGTCCTTTCTCGAGGAAAGGTTTCTCTCGAAAGAGTTGAGTGGGAGGATGGTGGAAACTTGATGAGGTTATTGAACCGTCTCTTCAACTAGTGTCTGGCAGGGCACAGGAAGTTGTTCCTGTGGCACCTACACCAATTGAAGTGGAAGCTTATGATATTGATCATGAAACTTCGGATCAAGTCACTACCAAACCTCGTAGGACGACAAGGACACGTACTACTTCGGAGTGGTAAGGTGATCCTGTCTTGGAAGTCATGTTGTTGGACAACAATGAACCTACGAGCTATGGAGAAGCGATGGTGGGCCCGAATTCCGACAAATGGTTAGAAGCCATGAAATCCGAGATAGTATCCATATATCAGAACAAAGCATGGACTTTGATGGACTTGCCCGATGATCGGCAATCCATTGAGATAAATGGATCTTTTAAGAAGAAGACGGACGTGGATGGTAATGTCACCATCTATGAAGCTCGACTTGTGGCGAAGTGTTTTCCGACAAGTTCAAGGAGTTGACTACGATGAGATTTTCTCACTCGTAGCGATGCTTAAAGTCCGTCGGAATCATGTTAGCATTAGCTGCATTTATGAAATCTGGCAGATGGATGTCAAGACAAGTTTCCTTACTAGTTTTTGTAAGGAAAGGTTGTATGCAATACAATCAGAAAAGTTTTGTCGATCCTAAGGATGCTAAAAGGTATGCTAGCTCCAGCGATCCTTCTAAGGACTGGAGTAAGCATCTCGGAGTTGGAATGTACGCTTTGATGAGATGATCAAAGATTTTGGATTTATACAAAGTTTATGAGAAACTTGTATTTCCAAAGAAGTGAGTGGGAGCACTATAGAATTTCTGATGAGTATATGTTGATCAGAGATGATGTAGAATTTCTAGAAAGCATATAGGGTTATTTGAAAGGTGTTTTTCAATAGAAAACCTGGATTAAGCTACTTGAACATTGAGCATCAAGATCTATAAGGATAGATCAAAATGCTTAATAATACTTTCAAATGAGCACATACCTTGACATGATCTTGAAGGTGTTCAAGATGGACCAGTCAAAGAAGGAGTTCTTGCCTGAGTTGCAAGGTACGAAGTTAAGACTTAAAGCTCGACCATGGCAGAAAAGAGAGAAAGGACGAAGGTCGTCCCCTATGCTTTAGACGTAGGCTCTATAGTATGCTATGCTGTGTACCGCACCGAAAGTATGCCTTGCCATGAGTCAGTCAAGGGGTACAAGAGTGATCCATGAATGGATCATAGGACAGCGGTCAAAGTTATCCTTAGTAACTAGTGGACTAAGGAATTTTCTCGATTATGGAGGTGGTAAAAGAGTTCGTCGTAAAGGTTACGTCGATGCAAGCTTGACACCTATCCGGATAGCTCTGAGTAGAGAGACCGGATACATATAATGGAGCAATAATTTAGAATAGCTCCAAGTAGAACAGTTATTTGGAATAGCTCCAAATAGAGCATGGTAGCTGCATCTAGGAGATGACATAGAGATTTGTAAAGCACACACGGATCTGAAAGGTTCAGACCCGTTGACTAAAACCTCTCTCACAAGCAACATGATCAAACATAAAACTCATTGAGTGTTAATCACATAGTGATGTGAACTAGACTACTGACTCTAGTAAACTCTTGGGTATTAGTCACATGGCGATGTGACCTGTGAGTGTTAATCACATGGCGATGTGAACTAGATTATTGACTCTAGTGCAAGTGGGAGACTGTTGGAAATATGCCCTAGAGGCAATAATAAAAGTATTATTATTATATTTCCTTGTTCATGATAATTGTCTTTTATTCATGCTATAACTGTATTATCCGGAAATCGTAATACACGTGTGAATACATAGACCACAATATGTCCCTAGTGAACCTCTAGTTGACTAGCTCGTTGTGATCAACAGATAGTCATGGTTTCCTGGCTATGGACATTGGATGTCGTTGATAACGGGATCACATCATTAGGAGAATGATGTGATGGACAAGACCCAATCCTAAGCATAGCACAAAGATCGTGTAGTTCATTTGCTAGAGCTTTGCCAATGTCAAGTATCTCTTCCTTTGACCATGAGATCGTGTAACTCCTGGATACCGTAGGAGTGCTTTGGGTGTATCAAACGTCACAACGTAACTGGGTGACTATAAAGGTGCACTACAGGTATCTCCGAAAGTATCTATTGTTTTATGCGGATCGAGACTAGGATTTGTCACTCCGTGTAAACGGAGAGGTATCTCTGGGCCCACTCGGTAGGACATCATCATATGCGCAATGTGACCAAGGAGTTGATCACGGGATGATGTGTTACGGAACGAGTAAAGTGACTTGCCGGTAACGAGATTGAACAAGGTATTGGATACCGACGATCGAATCTCGGGCAAGTAAGATACCTATAGACAAAGGGAATTGAATACGGGATTGATTAAGTCCTTGACATCGTGGTTCATCCGATGAGATCATCGTGGAACATGTGGGAGCCATCATGGGTATCCAGATCCCGCTGTTGGTTATTGACCGGAGAACGTCTCGGTCATGTCTACATGTCTCCCGAACCCGTAGGGTCTACACACTTAAGGTTCGATGACGCTAGGGTTATAAAGGAAGCTTGTATGTGGTTACCGAATGTTGTTCGGAGTCCCGGATGAGATCCCGGACGTCACGAGGAGTTCCGGAATGGTTCGGAGGTAAAGATTTATATATGGGAAGTCCTGTTTTGGTCACCGGAAAAGTTTCGGGCGATATCGGTATTGTACCGGGACCACCGGGAGGGTCCCGGGGGTCCACCAAGTGGGGCCACCTGCCCCAGAAGGTTGCGTGGGCCAAGTGTGGGAGGGGACCAGCCCCTAGGAGGGCTGGTGCGCCCCCCACAAGGGGGCCAAGGCGCAAGGGAGAGTGGGAGGGGGCAAACCCTAGTCCAGATGGGCCTTAAGGCCCATATTGGTGCGCCTCCCTCTCCTCTCCCCTCTTGGCCGCCACCCCCTTTGCCATCTAGGGCTGGCCGCACCCCTTGGGGGTGGGAAACCCTAAAGGGGGCGCAGCCCCCCCTTCCCCCTATATATAGATGAGGTTTGGGGCTGCCATACACATGAGTTCTCTCCCTCTTGGTGCAGCCCTACCTCTCTCCCTACTCCTCCTCTCCCATGGTGCTTGGCGAAGCCCTGCGGGATTGCCACGCTCCTCCACCACCACCACGCCGTTGTGCTGCTGTTGGATGGAGTCTTCCTCAACCTCTCCCTCTCTCCTTGCTGGATCAAGGCGTGGGAGACGTCACCGGGCTGTACGTGTGTTGAACGCGGAGGTGCCGTCCGTTCGGCACTTGATCATCGGTGATTTGAATCACGACGAGTACGACTCCATCAACCCCGTTCACTTGAACGCTTCCGCTTAGCGATCTACAAGGGTATGTAGATGCACTCTCCTCTCTCCTTTCTACTCGTTGCTGGTCTCTCCATAGATAGATCTTGGTGATACGTAGGAAATTTTTTGAATTTCTGCTACGTTCCCCAACAGGAAGTGGGAAGGGAGAAGGAAAGGGGGGCGCCGCCCCCCCCCCTCTCCTAGTCCAATTCGGACCAGGGGGGAGGAGGCGCGCGGCCCACCCTGGCTGCCCCTCTCTCTCTCCACTAAGGCCCATATGGCCCATTACTTCTCCCGGTAGGGTTCCGGTAACCCTCCGGCTCTCCGGTTTTCTCCGAAATCACCCGGAACACTTCCGGTGTCCGAATATAGCCATCTACTATATCAATCTTTATGTCTCGACCATTTCGAGACTCCTCGTCATGTTCCTGATCTCATCCGGGACTCCGAACTCCTTCGGTACATCAAAACTCATAAACTCATAATATAACTGTCATCGAAACCTTAAGCGTGCGGACCCTACGGGTTCGAGAACAATGTAGACATGACCGAGACACGTCTCCGGTCAATAACCAATAGCGGAACCTGGATGCTCATATTGGCTCCTACATATTCTACGAAGATCTTTATCGGCCAGACCGCATAACAACATACGTTGTTCCCTTTGTCATCGGTATGTTACTTGCCCGAGATTCGATCATCGGTATCTCAATACCTAGTTCAATCTTGTTATCGGCAAGTCTTTTTACTCGTTTCGTAATACATCATCTCGCAACCAACTCATTAGTTGCAATGCTTGCAAGGCTTATGTGATGTGCATTACCGAGAGGGCCCAGAGATACCTCTCCGACAATCAGAGTGACAAATCCTAATCTCGAAATACGCCAACCCAACATTTACCTTTGGAGACACCTGTAGAGCTCCTTTATAATCACCCAGTTACATTGTGACGTTTGGTAGCACACAAAGTGTTCCTCTGGCAAACGGGAGTTGCATAATATCATAGTCATAGGAACATGTATAAGTCATGAAGAAAGCAATAGCAACATACTAAACGATCGGGTGCTAAGCTAATGGAATGGGTCATGTCAATAACATCATTCTTCTAATAATGTGATCCTGTTAATCAAATGACAACACATGTCTATGGTTAGGAAACATAACCATCTTTGATTAACGAGCATGTCTATGGTCAAGTAGAGGCATACTAGTGACGTTTAGTTTGTCTATATATTCACACAAGTATTATGTTTCCGGATAATACAATTCTAGCATGAATAATAAACATTTATCATGATATAAGGAAATAAAATAATAACATTATTATTGCCTCTAGGGCATATTTCCTTCAGTCTCCCACTTGCACTAGAGTTAATAATCTAGTTCACATTGCCATGTGATTTAACACCAATAGTTCACATCATTATGTGACCAACACTCAAAGGGTTTACTAGAGTCAATAATCTAGTTCACATCGCTATGTGATTAACACCCAAAGAGTACTAAGGTGTGATCATGTTTTGCCTGTGAGAGAAGTTTAGTCAACGGGTCTGCCATATTCAGATCCGTATGTATTTTGCAAATTTCTATGTCAACAATGCTCTGCACGGAGCTACTCTAGATAATTGCTCCCACTTTCAATATGCATCCAGATTGAGACTTAGAATCATCTGGATCAGTGTCAAAGTTTGCATCGACGTAACGTTTTACGACGAACCTTTTGTCACCTCCATAATCGAGAAACATATCCTTATTCCACTAAGGATAATTTTGACGGCTGTCTAGTGATCTACTCCTAGATCACTATTGTACTTCCTTGCCAACATCAGTGTAGGGTATACAATAGATCTGGTACACAGCATGGCATATTTTATAGAACCTATAGCTGAGGCATAGGGAATGACTTTCATTCTCTTTCTAACTTCTGCCGTGGTCGGGCTTTGAGTCTTACTCAATTTCACACCTTGTAACACAGCCAAGAACTCTTTCTTTGACTGTTCCATTTTTGAACTACTTCAAAATCTTGTCAAGGTATGTACTCATTGAAAAAACTTATCAAGCGTCTTGATCTTCTCTATAGATCTTGATGCTCAACATGTAAGCAGCTTTACCGAGGTTTTCTTTGAAAAAAATCCTTTCAAACACTCCTTTATGCTTTGTAGAATAATTCTACATTATTTCCGATCAACAATATGTCATTCACATATGCTTATCAGGAATGCTGTAGTGCTCCCACTCACTTTCTTGTAAATACAGGCTTCACCGCAAGTCTGTATAAAACTATATGCTTTGATCAACTTATCAAAGCATATATTCCAACTCCGAGATGCTTGCACCAGTCCATAGATGGATTGCTGGAGCTTGCATATTTTGTTAGTACCTTTAGGATCGACAAAACCTTTTGGTTACATCATATACAACTCTTCTCTAATAAATCCTATTAAGGAATGCAGTTTTGTTTATCCATTTGCCAGATTTCATAAAATGCGGCAATTGCTAACATGATTCGGACAGACTTAAGCATCGATACGAGTGAGAAACTCTCATCGTAGTCAACATCTTGAACTTGTCGAAAACCTTTTTGCGACAATTCTAGCTTTGTAGATAGTAACACTACTATCAGCGTCCGTCTTCCTCTTAAAGATCCATTTGTTTTCAATTGCTTGTCGATCATCGGGCAAGAAACCAAAGTCCATACTTTGTTTTTCATACATGGATCCCATCTCAGATTTCATGGCTTCAAGCCATTTTGCGGAATCTGGGCTCATCATCGCTTCCTCGTAGTTCGTAGGTTCGTCATGGTCAAGTAGAATGACCTCCAGAATAACATTACCGTACCACTCTGGTGCGGATCTCACTCTGGTTAACCTACGAGATTCAGTAGTAACTTGATCTGAGGTTACATGATCATCATCATTAGCTTCCTCGCTAATTGGTGTAGAAGTCACAGGAACAAATTTCTGTGATGAACTACCTTCCAATAAGGGAGAAGGGACAATTACCTTATCAAGATCTACTTTCCTCCCAGTCACTTCTTTCAAGAGAAACTCCTTCTCAAGAAAGGATCCATTCTTAGCAACGAATGTCTTGCCTTCGGATCTGTGATAGAAGGTGTACCCAAAAGTCTCCTTTGGGTATCCTATGAAGACATATTTCTCCGATTTGGGTTTGAGCTTATCAAGATGAAACCTTTTCATATAAGCATCACAACCCCAAACTTTAAGAAACGACAACTTTGGTTTCTTGCCAAACCACAGTTCAGATTGTGTCGTCTCAACGGACTTAGATGGTGCCCCTTTTTAACGTGAATGCAGCTGTCTCTAATGCATGATCCCAAAACAATATTGGTAAATCGGTAAGAAACATCATAGATTGTACTATATCCAATAAAGTACGGTTATGACGTTCGGACACACTATTATGCTGTGGTGTTCCCGGTGGCATGAGTTTGTGAAACTATTCCACATTGTTTTAATTGAAGACCAAACTCGTAACTCAAATATTCGTCTCTGCGATCAGATCGTAGAAACTTTATTTTCTTGTCACGATGATTTTCCACTTCACTCTGAAATACTTTGAACTTTTCAGACTTATGTTTCATCAAGTAGATATACTCATATCTGCTTAAATCATCTGTGAAGGTCAGAAAATAATGATACTTGTCGTGAGTTTTAATATTCATCGAACCACATACATCAGTATGTATGATTTCCAACAAATCTGTTGCTCGCTCCATTGTTCCGGAGAACGGAGACTTTAGTCATCTTGCCCATAAAGCATGGTTCGCAAGCACCAAGTGATTCATAATCAAGTGATTCCAAAATCCCATCAGCATGGAGTTTCTTCATGCACTTTACACCAATATGACCTAAACGGCAGTGCCACAAATAAGTTGCACTATTATTATTAACTTTGCATCTTTTGGTTTCAATATTATGAATATGTGTATCACTATGATCGAGATCCAATGAACCATTTTCATTGGGTGTGTCACCATATAAGGTTTTATTCATGTAAACGGAACAACAATTTATTCTCTTACTTAAATGAATAACCGTATTACAATAAACATGATCAAATCATATTCATGCTCAACGCAAACACCAAATAACACTTATTTAGGTTCAACACTAATCCCGAAAGTATAGGGAGTGTGCGATGATGATCATATCAATCTTGGAACCACTTCCAACACACATCGTCACTTCACCCTTAACTAGTCTCTGTTTATTCTGCAACTCCCGTTTCTAGTTACTAATCTTAGCAACTGAACTAGTATCTAATACTGAGGGTTGCTATAAACACTATTAAAGTACACATCAATAACATGTATATCAAATATACTTATGTTCACTTGGTCATCCTTCTTATCCGCCAATCACTTGGGGTAGTTCCGCTTCCAGTGACCAGTCCCTTTGCAGTAGAAGCACTTAGTCTTAGGCTTAGGACCAGACTTGGGCTTCTTCACTTGAGAAGCAACTTGCCTGCTATTTTTCTTGAAGTTCCCCTTTTTCCCTTTGCCCTTTTCTTGAAACTAGTGATCTTGTCAACCATCAACACTTGATGCTCTTTCTTGATTTCTACCTTCATCGACTTCATCATCATGAAAAGCTCGGGAGTCGTTTTCGTCATCCCTTGCATACTATAGTTCATCACGAAGTTCTACTAACTTGGTGATGGTGACTAGAGAATTCTGTCAATCACTATCTTATCTGGAAGATTAACTCCCACTTGATTCAAGCGATTGTAGTACCCAGACAATCTGAGCACATGCTCACTAGTTGAGCGATTCTCCTCCATCTTTTAGCTATAGAACTTGTTGGAGACTTCATATCTCTCAACTCGGGTATTTGCTTTGAAATATTAACTTCAACTCCTGGAACATCTCATATGGTCCATGACGTTCAAAACGTCTTTGAAGTCCCGATTCTAAGCCGTTAAGCATGGTGCACTAAACTATCAAGTAGTCATCATATTTAGCTAGCCAAACGTTCATAACGTCTGCATCTGCTCCTGCAATAGGTCTGTCACCTAGCGGTGCATCAAGGACATAATTCTTCTGTGCAGCAATGAGGCCGAACCTCAGATCACGGATCCAATCCGCATCATTGCTACTAACATTTTTCAACACAATTTTCTCTAGGAACATATCAAAATAAACACTGGGAAGCAACAACGCGAGCTATTGATCTACAACATGATTTGCAAAATACTACCAGGACTAAGTTCATGACAAATTTAAGTTCAATTAATCATATTACTTAAGAACTCCCACTTGGACAGACATCCCTCTAATCCTCTAAGTGATCACGTGATCCAAATCAACTAACCATGTCCGATCATCACGTGAGATGGAGTAGTTTCATTGGTGAACATCAGTATGTTGATCATATCTACTATATGATTCACGCTCGACCTTTCGGTCTCCGTGTTCCGAGGCCATATCTGTATATGCTTGGCTCGTCAAGTATAACCTGAGTATTCTGCGTGTGCAACTGTTTTGCACCCGTTGTATTTGAACGTAGAGCCTATCACACCCGATCATCACGTGGTGTCTCAGCATGAAGAACTTTAGCAACGGTGCATACTCAGGGAGAACACTTCTTGATAGTTAGTGAGAGATCATCTTAAAATGCTACCGTCAAACTAAGCAAAATAAGATGTATAAAAGATAAACATCATATGCAATCAAAATATGTGACATGATATGGCCATCATCATCTTGCGCCTTTGATCTCCATCTCCAAAGTAGTGTCATGATCTCTATCGTCACCGGCATGACACCATGATCTCCATCATCTAGATCTATATCAATGTGTCGTCACATGGTCGTCTCGCCAACAATTGCTCTTGCAACTATTGCAATCGCATAGCGATAAAGTAAAGCAATTATTGGGCGCTTGCATCTTATGCAATAGAGAGACAGCCATAAGGATTTTGCCAGTTGCCGATAACTTCAACAAAACATGATCATCTCATACAACAACTTATATCTCATCACGTCTTGACCATATCACATCACAACATGCCCTGCAAAAAGAAGTTAGACGTCCTCTACTTTGTTGTTGCAAGTTTTACGTGGCTGCTACGGGCTTAGCAAGAACCAATCTTACCTACGCATCAAAACCACCACGATAGTTTGTCAAGTTGGTGTTGTTTTAACCTTCGCAAGGACCGGGCGTAGCCACACTCGGTTCAACTAAAGTTGGAGAAACTGACACCCGCCAGCCACCTGTGTGCAAAGCATGTCGGTAGAACCAGTCTCGCGTAAGCATACGCGTAATGTCGGTGCGGGCCGCTTCATCCAACAATACCGCCGAACCAAAGTATGACATGCTGGTAAGCAGTATGACTTATATCGCCCACAACTCACTTGTGTTCTACTCGTGCATATAACATCAACACATAAAACCTAGGCTCGGATGCCACTGTTGGGGAACGTAGTAATTTCAAAATTTTCTTACGCACACGCAAGATCATGGTGATCCATAGCAACGAGAGGGGACAGTGTGATCTACGTACCCTTGTAGACCGACAGCGGAAGCATTAGCACAACGCGGTTGATGTAGTCGTATGTCTTCACGGCCCGACCGATCAAGCACACCGAAACTACGGCACCTCTGAGTTTCAGCACACGTTCAGCTCGATGACGATCCCTGGACTCCGATCCAGCAAAGTGTCGGGGTAGAATTCTGTCAGCACGACGGCGTGGTGACGATCTTGATGTACTACCATCGCAGGGCTTCGCCTAAGCACCGCTACAATATTATCGAGGAGTATGGTGGAAGGGGGCACCGCACACGGCTAAGAAAATGATCACGAGGATCAACTTGTGTGTCTAGGGGTGCCCCCTGCCCCCGTATATAAAGGAGCAAGGGGAGGAGTCCGGCCGGCCCTTATTGGCGCGCCAGGAGGAGTCCTCCTCCTAGTAGGAGTAGGACTCCTACTAGGAGGGGGAAGGAAGTGGGGAGGGAGAAGGAAAGGGGGGCGCCGCCCCCCTCTCCTAGTCCAATTCGGACCTGGTGGGAGGAGGCACGCGGCCCACCCTGGCTGCCCCTCTCTCTCTCTCTCCACTAAGGCCCATATGGCCCATTACTTCTCCCGGTAGGGTTCCGGTAACCCTCCGGCTCTCCGGTTTTCTCCGAAATCACCCGGAACACTTACAGTGTCCGAATATAGCCGTCTAATATATCAATCTTTATGTCTCGACCATTTCGAGACTCCTCGTCATGTCCCTGATCTCATCCGGGACACCGAACTCTTTCGGTACATCAAAACTCATAAACTCATAATATAACTGTCATCGAAACCTTAAGCGTGCGGACCCTACGGGTTCGAGAACAATGTAGACATGACCGAGACACGTCTCCGGTCAATAACCAATAGCGGAACCTGGATGCTCATATTGGCTCCTACATATTCTACGAAGATCTTTATCGGTCAGACCGCATAACAACATACGTTGTTCCCTTTGTCATCGGTATGTTACTTGCCCGAGATTCGATCGTCGGTATCTCAATACCTAGTTCAATCTCGTTACCGGCAAGTCTCTTTACTCGTTTCGTAATACATCATCTCGCAACCAACTCATTAGTTGCAATGCTTGCAAGGCTTATGTGATGTGCATTACCGAGAGGGCCCAGAGATACCTCTCCGACAATCGGAGTGACAAATCCTAATCTCGAAATACGCCAACCCAACATTTACCTTTGGATACACCTGTAGAGCTCCTTTATAATCATCCAGTTACATTGTGACGTTTGGTAGTACACAAAGTGTTCCTCTGGCAAACGGGAGTTGCATAATCTCATAGTCATAGGAACATGTATAAGTCATGAAGAAAGCAATAGCAACATACTAAACGATCGGGTGCTAAGCTAATGGAATGGGTCATGTCAATCACATCATTCTTCTAATTATGTGATCCCGTTAATCAAATGACAACACATGTCTATGGTTAGGAAACATAACCATCTTTGATTAACGAGCAAGTCAAGTAGAGGCATACTAGTGACGTTTAGTTTGTCTATGTATTCACACAAGTATTATGTTTCTGGATGATACAATTCTAGCATGAATAATAAACATTTATCATGATATAAGGAAATAAAATAATAACATTATTACTGCCTCTAGGGCATATTTCCTTCAAGAGGCTCACCCCGATCATCCACCGACGACACGCTCATTTCTCCCCCTTTCCTCCTCTCGCCATCACCAATTGAGAAAGCATGGCCGAGCGTTTCCCAGGCGACGGCACGGCGGCGAACGGATTCTGGCGCCGTCATCTGCACGAGGACGAGGCTCGCCTCCTTTTCGAGGTCGAGTACCCGATCCCGCCGGACATGCGGGTGCCCAGGGCTTGGAGGATCAGCGCCGGTGGCGTGCCGGTGCCACCACCACCCACCGGGGCGACGCGGTGTGCGGAGATCGGACGCATCCGTGCGCCCCTGTCGCGAGCGGCGAGGGAGGGGCCACGGTACGTCCCCGACTGCCCTTTCTGGGAGCCCTACTTCCGCCGCCGTCACACCGAGCAGCTCGAGGCCACCAACGGCGTCGTGCCCTCCGGCAGGCTCAACTCCGATGGCCGGCGCCGGTGGTGGGGCGTGCCCGGCCGCATGTTGGAGGCCGTCCTCAAGTACATCGAGGGCGGCAACACGCCGCGCCTCGAGTATCCCGCTCCCCCGTCCTTCTCACGCCGCCGGGGAAGCTCCTGGACGCCGAGGCACATGGAGACCGGGGCGTCCTCCTCCTCGTCCGGCGGCTCTCCCTGCCTCCGCCTCCGCCCCGTCAAGCCGGAGCCCCAGGACACGCCTGTCAGCGCACGTACCCGCAGCTCCGGCGGCTCTCCCTGCCTCCACCTCCGCCCCGTCAAGCCGGAGCCCCAGGACACGCCTGTCAGCGCGCGTACCCGCAGCTCCGGCGCCCTCGTCGAGCCCAAGGTGGAGTCCAGCCTCCCCCCAAAGTACGAAAAGGTAGCCCGGCGCGGATTCTCCGACGAGGACGCCATGCGGTGGTCGCGCGACGAATACGTGTGCGAGGAGATGGTCCGGCAGCACCGGGCCTTGGAGGAGATCGCCGCCCGCAAACGTGGGCGCGAGGACGGGGTCATCGTCCTCGATAGCGACGATGACGCCCCCGGACCGTCCAACCCGCCGCGCCAACCGGGGGAGGGATGCAGCAGGGATGGCGGAGGCGTAGGCGGGGGCGACGACGACGACAACAACGGCGGTGACTACACGCGGTTCTACAGCCTCCTCGGCATGTAGAACCGCGTGGGCGGGCGGCGAGGCGGGCGGCGAGGGAGACGGCGGGGGTAGCCCGCGGTAGTTTTTTTTCTTTTTTTTGTAAAATATGTTAAAATTTGAACGAACTCGCCCGTGTTTGCGTTGCGATTGCGCCGAATTTGAACATTTTAAAAACCCTTGGGGGGCCGCGACTGGGGGCATCACGCCCCTAGTGCGCGGTTTTGCGCCGGTGCGCCCCCAGAGGGCGATTTTTTGCCCCTCCTGGAGGGCCAACGGCTGGAGATGCCCTTATCACGCATGGATCCGAACCCGGGTCCTTCACCTCACTTTGATGCCATTGGTGGGAGGTTGTTGCCAGTGTCTTGCGTAGGAGGCTGCTGTCAGCGTTGGCCGACCAACATGTATTGCTACCACAATTGGCTAAATAGATTTTAATAATATTTAATTGTAATGAACATGAATATTTGGATTAAAAATATGAGAACTGAAACTGAAAATGCATATGATTTATTGTATTTGATTATTGTGTCATATGAAAAATTATTAAATCTAAGTGGTATAATCATTTTGATAGGCATCGTTGCATGTTAGGTGAGCTTTTTCCCCATGCATGGTTGTACATTGATGTAGTATGTTTGCATGCTGAGAGAAATATGTTAGTGGTGATAATCTATTTACTTATATAGGATATGTCAAGTTCTTCCCTTTGCCCCTCTCTCGCCCTTCCTTGCCTCTATTGTGACTTTGCAACCATTAATTAGTCATTCCCCCTTGGCCCCTGCGTCTTCACCACACTGTTTCGAGTGGCCCCTCTGATGCGCATACCACGAGTCGCGTCAATTGATAATTCTAGCTCAAACTTTCCTTTTTGGTCACTTTCAGAAGTTATAATTCCAATTTTTGAGAATTCTAGACCAAACTTTCAGAACTTTGAACGTTCGAAAAATGTGAAAACCTTCAAATGTTTGTCATTCAAAATTTTAACAATTTTTAGAACTTTTCAAAATTCAAAACTCTCATAGCATTCAAAAATAGGAAATTTCTGAACTTCCTAAAAAACCATCTTCTCGGAATTTTGGAACTTCATTTTTTTTGAATTTTCATGAAAGGAAAACAAAGTGAAAATTTGTGTCACATATGTAGGCCCTACTAGGTGAGGGTAACACATGTGTGTGTGTGTGTGTGGGGGGGGGTGTAATATCCCAAAATTCTAAATTTTGGAATGTTATATTAAATAAATAATTGTGATTGTTTGTTTGTTTGTTGTGTGATTGATGGTGTGAAATTGAGTGAAAATAGAATTTTTATTTTTTGAAAGTTGAATGAGAGGGAACAAAAGGACTTTCCCAAAACTTTCATCTTGCATTTTTCTTGATCTCCGTGAATTCAAAGTCATCTCATCACAAGACCCTAGAGTGAAGATAATATGACTTCTTCCATTTGAAGAAATAAAAAGGGGTTTGAAAATGATTTGAATTCCATTTGAAATATTTCAAATTTAGAAACTTTAAGCAACTCAATGAGTTCATGAGGGAAGATAAAATGACTTCTTCAAATTCGAAGAAAGAGAGTTGGAAGTTTCAAAGGAATAATTTGAAGTCACTTTCAAGTTATTTGAATTTCCAAATTTCAAATCCTCTTGGAAGTTATTTAGTTTTAATTCAAATTATTTTTCTCCCAAAAAAATAAATGGAAATAAGGGTAAAATGATTCCCTTCAATGGAAAATTAGGAGAAAATAAATTTGAAATCATTTTGCTATTTTAAAAATGATTTTTATTGATTTTAAATGCAACAGTAGCACTCTTTGACGTTTATGATTTTTTATGGAATTTAGTTGAACTTGAAAAATAGTTCATCTTATTGCTGCTATTTTTCTAAGCATTTTGGTATATAATATGCCTATATATTATTATTATTATTCAGTTTGTTTGTTTTCCTCACTATTCAAAAAAGAGGAAAAACCTTTTATTAAAAAAACAAAAACACGCATGCACACCGCACCACCTGGACCGAGGCCAGCTCGGCCCCGGAGCACCCCGCGGCCCAACTGGCGATTGGCCAGGCCAGCCCAGCACCCGAGCGCTCTTCCCGTCGCTTGCCCGCTCCTCGTCTCCCTCTCTGTCCCGCCGACCCGTGGGCCCTGCGCCCATCGTCCCCAACCTCCGCTCGAATAGAGCACGCACTCGCGCTCCCACAACCACCGGCGCCATTACCCCGGGATAAGGCATATCCGCTACGACCCTGAGCCCCTCTCCGCGCCTATAAAAAACCCCCCCATGACCCCCTCTCTTCATTCTGCCACTCCGCATCGTCCCTCGCTCCTCACAGATGTCGCCCCGTCCACTTGGATCTCGCCGGAGCTGAAGCTCTCCATTGTTGTTTCCGTCGTCGGTGGAACCCCCAAGCCCTCTCCTCTTTGTCAAAAAATGTGTTCCCTTGCCGTCCCGCATCTGGTTGACATTGTTTTTGCCCCTAGGGACCGCTGGAGACAACGCCCCGACGGCTTGCGTCCTCGCCGGAGCACGGAGCCGCCGTCCCCGTGTAGCACAACCCCGACGTCCCCAACGCGAGCCACCTCTAGCACCGGACCGCCCACGTCGCGCCCGTCCCGTCCGTCATCTTCCCCGCTGCCGAGGAGCACCTCAGCCACCGTCTCACCGCCGTCTCCTGTACGTCACCGTCGCTCCCTGTGAGCTGCTCACCCTCACTCGTTTTTTGTTGTTGTATTAGATCTGTTAACTGTGGTTTTATTAAACCGTGCGGTTTTAGTAAAAACCGGTCTCCGGTTTTCTTTTTATTTAGCCGCGGTAGCTGTTTTATTTATTCAGTGGCCGTCCGCCGTTTAGCCTACGCAGCGAACACTACTCGGCCAGCCACGAGCCGGCACGTGGCCAAGGGCCTGTTTGTAGTTTGTTTTGTTTTCTATTTCATTGTTAGGTCCCTGTAAATTTCAGTTTAGCCCCTGATCTTAGATTGACCACAACTTTTTAACCGTAGATCCAAACTTGATGAAACCAGCGGCAAATTATTCGTTATGTTTAATCCATCCATTGGTTCCATTTTTGTAAACTTTTGTCAGATTCAAATTTGAATTTATTATTCAAATTTGAATTCAAACTTCAAATGGCCATATCTCCTAAACCGTAGCTCTGATTGATGTGATTCTTTTTGCACCGTGTCACCGTAGCCAAACCCTACCACTTGGACCATTGTCACGATACTTTTCACACAATTAGTATCTGTTCATGATAGTTTTAGTGCTATGCTTTATATGCACGATAGATCACATCACAGTTTTGCACCTTATGTCACTTATTGTTTTGCACCTAGAATTATTTGCATGCAAGTTATGTGTGTTGGATCCCCATTTGGTTTTCCGAGTCATTTGTGTTGCATGTTATTGCTCTTTGGAATGATTGCTTATGTGAATGCAATGTTTGACTTTATAGATTTTCATCAGAGAGTGACGAATAGTTCTATTAAGTACATTTCTGAGAGCGATATAATCTTCATCAACTATTACCAGGAAAAGTTCACATTTGACCATTCTTCCAATTACCTATGTTTTATTTATGAACTTAGTCCTTTGCGGTAGGATTGCATGGTAGGAATCTTATGTCGGATGGCTATGCGTTTACCAAGTAGTTCATTTAAGGTAGGTCTGCACCATACAACCTTGTCACCACCGTGTAAGTTTATTTTTGCCTCGCAAATTTAGACGTGGATTGGGAAGTGAACATGATGAGACATGAGTGACAAAGTAGTAATCAAGACCAAGACTTGTAAATGAACTACCTGGGTGGAGGTTTGGTTTGAATGTTGGCGAAGTACAGTGGGAGCATGCATGGGAAATCCATGATGGTGCACCACTAGTGGTCCGTCCGCCCAGGCTCAAAGTGATCAATCGTATTCTCATGTCTAGAAGCTTACGTGTGCAGCCACAAGCCAATATGGGCTCTGGCTTAGTTGAGTAGTTAGTGTGACCCCTTCCGGGATGGGCTAGCAGATGTAGAATGAGTAGGTGTACCAGCCTATCCGTGGGTTAAGGGGGAATACTTTTGAAAAACTATGTCTCGGTCATCCTGTTCTCAAACGCCAGGCAGTGCGAGAACTTCAAGGGAGGCGATCGAGTCTTGTGGGGAAAAGTGCGCAGACCTTTGCAGGGTGTTAAAACCTAATTGATTAGCCGTGTCCCCGGTTACAGACAACTTGAGCATCTAGTAGTGGAAATGCTGGGAGATCTCATCACTCTTAATTAAACTTAATTAAACAGTTGGGATTTAAATGAAACTTTGGGAATGGATTGAGTTGGGTTTACCAACTCATCCTATGCTATACAGTAGTGGTAGAATAATATCTTTTATTCTAGAGAAAAACTAGCTTTATGCAAAAACTAAACTTAGAGATTTCCACCAGCCAAATTGCATGTACAAAAAGATTCATTATTCTTATGGTGTGACTTGCCAATACATTCAATGTACTGGCCTATAGGGCTGCAACGTCTTATGTTGCAGGAATTTCTACGACGGGTAAGAGTTACGTTGTAGGGTTACGGTCTACACTCAACTTGCCGTTGGCGTTGATGGACTCCATACCTGTTTGATTGTTTCTGCTGAAACTTATGAGGTATATATATGTTTTATGCTATTTATACATGTGATTGCACTTTGATATATATATTAATATACTGTGTGTGCCAGCATACCGATCTAAGAATGGTACGGATACACAGAGACTTGACCGTTTGAGGTCGGGTCACTACAGGTTGCTTTCATGTCGTATGTCCGCTGCAAGTATGAGCTCTACCTTGGAGTGTGTTGTCCAAATTAGATATTGGTTTACTTGTCTATCCGCATATCACAAGATCGATATAAAATATTTTCTTTCTATCTTTTGAGTTCTTTTTTCTTGCAATGTTTTTGGGCAGTTCTTCTATTATAAAGTTTCAAGGTAGCATATCCTATTGTTTTTGATAAAAAAAATATGGCTCCTGTAATGAAGTAAAAGGACAAGAATATAGACAATGAAGATTTGTGTCGGGTCGTGAGAGGAAGAAGAACGTGCACAAAAAAGGACGAAAAGGCGGGACATGGGAAGAACATTAAGAAGTAAGAACGTGTGTTCCATTGAATCAGAAAATTTTATTTTCATATAGAATCTTCCAAGTTCATACTATTACGTAGGCGAATGCATCGTTTGTATGAAGATCCATGCATGCGTTTAATGTTCGATCATTATTCAAAACCCACTTCTTTTCCAAAAAGATTCCAAATCCACATATACACCACAGTGTAGCCCACCCCGTCCCCCACTGGTTCTTCACCAGCCAGTACGCCTGCCTGCAGCTGTCCGTTCCGTAGCCCACCACCGTCACGCCGTGGTTCAGGTTCTGTCCACACGACGAGCTGCCGGTGTACACGCCCCTCATATAGTGCTGGAAGTCACTGTCAGCCTCCACGGGCACGGCCACCGGCTGTCTGGCCGCGAGCTCCTGCAAGGCGCCCTCGTCGCCGTGCAGCTCCACCATTCGGGGGGCGCCGCCGACGGAGGCGACCGAGTTTGGGCTGACGCTGCTGCTGCGGCACGCGCCCTGCTGACCGGTATACGCGTAGGCTTCCTCGGGCTGAAGGCCGCCGCTCGAGGCGACGTAGCTTAGGGCGGCGTTGATGTCGCCGCCATTGCAGGAGTTGGCGCCGCCCGTGCAGTCCAGCACCTGCTGCTCTGACATGGAGATGAGGTTGCCAGTGGCGATCTTTACGAGCCCCTCCGTCGCCGCTACCGCCGCGAACGCCCAGCAACAACCTGTACGTGTACATTCATTTGCGAACTTTGGCTTATGCTATGGCGTTACGTTAAATTACATATATGCATGCATACATTGCAGGAGCTGTAGATTCTTACCGCATGAGCCTTGGTTCTTGACTTGGGTGACGGCACCCGCGGCCCTCCAGTCCACGCTGTCCGGCGTGGACTCGAACTGAGCCTTGGACATGTTGACCACGGCCACCGGCGTGCTGTCCACGGCGTGCTGGTGGCGGTACCCGAGGTGCTTCTCCGTGAACTCTTCGCTGGTGAGGTCGGAGAACTGATTGAGGCCGAGCGTGTATGTCCGGTTGCCCGCCCGATTGACAGCGTCCACGTGCCGCGCGTTGGCCGCGAACACCTCCTGCCGGCGTAATTTCTCGGCAGCGTTCGTGTACTCGCGCCCGAACTTGGCCATCCACCGCTCGTGCCGGGCGGCCAGCGCGTCCCCTCGCGCCGCGGCAGCGCTGACTGTAAAGTGAAAAAGTGATTTGCCAGAAGTAGATGATTCTCATTGATTGAGCACTATATATACAGGGAGCGGTTACAACTCTGTGAGAGCATTTCTAACCGCAACATGCGGTTGCCAATGCGTGAGACAAAACAACAACTGCACATAGCAGTTGTTAAGATGAGAGAGGAAATACAACTGCTCATAGCAGTTAGAGAGTACAAGGTCGGTTCCTATGTCGGTTCCTTAATTAGCATTTGTTAATTAATAAATTAACAAATACTCTAACTCTATTCCTAACACTCCCCTTGGATCACGCATCTTCTAGAAGAATACATCATTTAGTGCTTCGTGTATATTTCATCATCTAGTGCTTCTTGTATAATCGTCATCCAGCTTGAGAATCATTTTAGCAATTTAGGAACCTCCCCCAAAAACCCTGTGGAAAAATATGAGGAGTAATAGATACACCATTGAAAACTCCTTTTAAAACCCTGTGGGAAAAATATAAGGAGAAAACAATATGGTATAATTTATATTACCTCATTAAAAACCTTTTATGAGAAAACAGATGTAAAAACTCATAAGGAAAAGAGTACAATAATTATTATCTGATGATAACTAATGGGTCATAATTCTAGGAGTTTTCTCCCCCTGAAATTTGCAAATCCCGAAAGCATCTCATACCAATCCCATGAATACATTTCTGGAATGTTGAATTTGGTAAAGACTTTGTGAACAAATCTGCTAGATTGTCACATGATTTGGTTTGCAAAATATCAATTTCTCCATCTTTCTGTAATGAATGTGGAAAGAACAATTTAGGAGAAATATGTTTTGTGATATTACTTTTAATATAACCCATTTGCATTTGAGCAATGCAAGCTGCATTATCTTCATAAATAATAGTTGGTGATCCTAATGAACCAATACCACATGAAGTTTGAATGCGGTTACTCATCCTGCGAAGCCATACACATTCCTTTGATGCTTCAAATAATGCAATTATTTCAGAATGATTAGTGGAAGTTGCCATGAGAGTCTGTTTTTGTGACTTCCATGAAAAAGCAGTTCCACCATATAAGAATACGAAACCTGTCTGTGACCTAGCATTGTGAGGATCAGATAGATAGCCAGCGTCAGTATATCCTACCATAGTCATATCTTGGTTTTTTTGATAGAATAAGCCAAGATCTTTTGTGCCATGTAAATATCTAAAGATATTCTTTACTCCTGTCCAATGACGTTTTGTTGGAGCAGCGCTATGTCTAGCTAGTAAATTTACCGCAAATGCAATATCAGGCCTGGTGCAATTTGCAAGGTACATTAGCGCACCAATAGCACTGAGATACGGGAACTCAGGTCCTAATATCTCTTCGTCATCACCCCGAGGTCTAAAAAGATCTTTATTCATATCAAGGGATCTGACAACCATGGGTGTTTCGGTTGGATATGATTTATCCATATTGAATTTTTCCAAAACCTTTTGCATATAAGCAGGTTGGTACACTAAAATTCCTGAGGGAAGATGCTCAAGCTGTATGCCTAAGCAAAATTTGGTCTTTCCCAAATCTTTCATCTCAAATTCTCGTCATTAAATGATTGCGTGCTTCTTCTATATCATGTGTACTCCCAATGATATTGAGATCATCAACGTACACTGAGATGATGCAAAATCCATTTGAGGATTTCTTTATAAATACACAAGGGCAATCATCATTATTTGAGTATCCTTTCTGAATAAGGAACTCACTCAGTCGGTTATACCACATTCTACCCGACTGTTTTAAGCCATAGAGTGACTCTCGTAATTTTACACAATATACGTTGCGATTTGCTTTTGGATTCGGCATTTTAAGTCCTTCGGAAACTTTCATATATATGTCCGATTTGAGTGACCCATACAAGTATGCTGTCACTACGTCCATTAACTGCATAGATAAATTCATTTGTACTGCCAAAGATATTAAATATCGAAACGTTATTCCACTCATGACAGGAGAGTATGTATCATCATAATCGATGCCAGGTCTCTGCGTGAACCCTTGTGCTACAAGCCTCGCTTTGTATCTCACCACCTCGTTGTTTTCATTCCTTTTTTGAACAAAAACCCATTTTGCTCCCATAGGGAAGACATTCTGAGGAGTAGGTATTACTGAGGAAAATACCTCTCTTTTGTTGAGCGAGCGCAGTTCTGCCTCAATTGCTTCCTTCCATTTAGGCCAATCAGGACGCTTGAGGAAATCCCTGACGGTCTTTGGTTCTGGATCCAGTTGAAGGGTTTCAGCAATTTCAGAGGCAAAATATATGTCGACAATTGTAGTCTCTCTGTTGTATGATTCTCCTGATTCTATATAGTTTATGGAAATTTCTTTTATACCTTCAGACTCTATGTGATTTCCCACAACAATAGAGTCATGGTGTTCCGATGTCCCAGCTATTATATTTGTATGCGCATTTATGCTGGGTTCTAGATGTTGAGCATCTGATTGGTGTCCTTCAACTTATGGTTGAATTGCATTTACTGGTAGAGGATTTGATCTCCTCTGTTTCCGCGGAGGCTTCTGAGAAGCTATATTCCGGCTAACCAGATTTCTCCTCCTCTTACTCCCATTTGTGGTTTGAGTGGTTTTACTTGGTACCTCAACTCGTTATGGTGCATTAACAGCGGGAATATGTGATTTAGTGACACCTTTATGGTCAGTAAATGCATCTGGCAGATTATTTGCAATGTGTAGCAAATCCATAATCCTCCGAACTTCAGTTTCAGATTCTTTAGTACGTGAATCTAAGGACTGGATGCCTGTTACATTCCAATCTATTTCCTGGCATTCTTTGTGGTTTGATTCTCCCCCTAATGCCGGGAAATGGTCCTCATCAAAAATAGAATCAACGTATCGAGCAGTAAACAGGTCCCCTGTAAGAGGTTCAAGATATTTTATAATTGACGAAGAATTATAACCCACATAGATCTCAAGTTTTCTGTGGGGGCCCATGGTTGTACGCTGGGGTGGTGATATCGGTATGTATACTGCGCAACCGAATTTTCGCAGATGGGAAATACTTGGCTGAGTGCCACGAACTAGTTGCAGCGGGGAGGTTGTGTGATATGCAGTTGGTCTGATTTGTATCAGATCTGCGGCGTGTAATACCGCATGTGCCCAACAAGATGTTGGCAAATTACAATTCTGTAATAATGGTCGAGCAATTAATTTTACTCTTTTGATGAGAGATTCAGCCAATCCATTTTGAGTATGAACATAAGGCACAAAATGTTCTAAATTAATGCCCATAGCCATGCAATAGTCATTAAATGCGCGTGAAAAAAATTCAGCAGCATTATCCATTCGAATTGTTTTTATCTTATTTTCGGGATGGTTTTCTCTTAATTTGATAATCTGAGCATTAACTTGGCAAAGGCATGATTACGTGTGGATAATAGACACACATGTGACCATCTAGTAGATGCATCTATGAGTACCATGAAATACCTAAAGGGTCCTGATAGTAGTTGAATTGGACTACATATATCTCCTTGAATGCGTTCAAGGAAATTTAATGACTCATTTTTTACTTTAAGATAAGATGGTTTTATAATTAATTTTCCAGTTGCACATGCGGTGCACACAAAATCTGATGATTTGGGGAATCTTTTAGTTGAAAGGCTGTGACCAATAGAATTGTCAATAATTTTTCTCATCATCCCTATGCCAGGATGACCTAGGCGATCATGCCAAGTCTTGAATTTATCAAGGTCTTGAAAAATTATTTTGTACGCAACATGTGGTACGGGTTTTATATAACTGTAATAAAATCCAGATGAAAGTGAGGGGAATTTCTCAAGAATTTGTTTCTCAGACCCATTGCTCTTTGTTAAAAGCAAATATTCAGTATTATTTTCAGAGATAGTTTCCACATGGAAATTATTTGATCGAATGTCTTTGAAACTTAGAAGGGTGCGAGTAGATTCAGGATACAAGAGTGCATCCTCAATTACAATGGTAGTACCCATAGGCAGAACGAGTGTGGCTCGTCCTGAACCAATAATTGACGCATCGCGACCGGCAATGGTCATAATATTCCCTTGTCTCTTAGTTAGAGTTTGGAAATATTTTATTTCCCTTAATATTGTGTTAGTGGTACAACTGTCCACCAAACATAGTTCTTCTTCCATTGGATTATCTTCTTGTAAAATCTATATAGAGTAAGAGAATATTTTAGGATGAAATTTTATTCATTACTCACATATAAATACATACAAAGTATTCATATTACAGTTACACATATGAATATGACATTATGTCTGAATTACATAATATGATTGGTCCGTAGGACTTTATTCTACTTAGAGTTATACAAATTATAACTTCCATTATTACAATAAAATAGCTGATAACATCAAATGAGTGATGTGGAGATTATATGAGATCTCCGTATGCGTCTTGGGTGTATTCCACCATCATGTTGTGGACATCAAGAAAATCTTCATCCTTCTTCCTTGGTTCCTGAGGAGCGCTTTGAGAAGTGCTAGTTTCAAGATTCTCTTCTTGTTGTAAAGCATTGAAGTGAGCTTCTGCTTTTCCATGAACTTGTTTGCCTTTCTCAGTGGATTTGAGATATAAATCCGCTAGATGCTTAGGAGTTCGGCATTTGCTAGTACGATGGTTAGTACATCCACACCTTTGACAAATCTCGGATTTGGTGTTTCGGTCATCTTTCTTAAAATGACCTTTACCTTTAGATTGACCAAATGTTTTCTGCTTGTTGTTCCTTTTCCACTTTCCATTGAATTTCTTGAAATTCTTTTTATTCCCCCCATACTTTTTAGTAGACTGAGTGTTAGCATGTGCTTCAGGGAGTGGCATGGAGCCCGTTGGACGTGTCTGATGATTCTTCATGAGAAGTTCATCATGTTTCTCAGCCTGAAGTAAAGTGTATATGAGCTCAGAATACTTTTTGTATTTTTGTTGACGGTACTGCTGTTGTAGTACTCTCATCGAGGGGTGGAAAGTGCACAAGGTCTTCTCAATAAGATCTTCTTCTAAAATTGCTTGGTTGCAAAATCTTAGTTTAGAATTAACCTTGTGAACTGCAGAGTTGTATGCTGCCACAGATTTGAAATCTTGGAACCTTATGAGGGACCATTCTCTTTGGGCTTCTGGTAGCATAACTGCACTTTGTTGGTCATATCTCTCCTTGAGAGAGTTCCATAAAGCAAGTGGATCCTCCTCCATTAAATATTTTGTTTTTAAATCAGGATGGAGGTGATGCCTTATAAAACTTAATGCTCCATATTTGACTGCTTGCGGTATTTCCGCAGCGCCTTCAACATGTGTGATAATTGTGAAACCAAGTTTACGACATTCTAATGCTATCTTGGTATCCATAGCCCATGATAAATAATTACTACCATCTAGCTCAAGTTCATGAAATTCTCTATTCATGACGCCAGCCATTTTCCTGCATGTTGTGATCATTCATAAATTAGTTTTACTACGAGAGTGAAATTTAAGTAACAAATGCTTCAAAGGAGCAAAGTTTTGAAGTATAGCTGATGCTTTATACTTATATGTGTAAACCTCATTTTATGTAAATGACACTTTGAAGATAGTCACCGTTGTGGTGTAGATCTCACAGCAATGGAGAACATAATCTGGTTTTGACCAGTAGATGTTCATATATCCATTACCTTGTGCCATACTAAATTTTACAGAAACAATTTGAAGGTAGTCATCTGTCTAATGACTAGATGTAGACCTCACAGTAAGAGTGGATAGTCTGCAATTCGATGCAGTAGATCACACAGTTACCTTGTGTTTTGCAAGTATAATATTCAAGGTAATCACATCAATTCGCATATTTGGGAGAGCACTCAAAGATAGTCATTTTGCCAGAATAAAAGAGGCAAAATGTAGATCTTTCAGCAATGAGGATAATCTGCAAAATGCAGTAGATGCTTCATCTACCCTATGATCCCGAAATATGAATTGTAAATAAAATTGTTGTACTTAAGAATTACATATTCTAAAAGAAAAATGCTGAAGCAATCAAATAGAATATGTATACGTAGTAGTCTGAGACTTTATTTAGTAGACAATACTTGGTCGAACTAATCAAACTTACAGAACAGTACAGACTGAATATAATAAGCAGATGTTCTTAGTACAATAAAATAGCACTCTCAAATGAACAGGACTGGCTACTATGCAATATATTAATACTATGGCCATTCTCTGTTGAAAACGCCACAACACCAGCATCACTTATTGGATTTGTAGGCCTATTTAGGTGAGGAGCGGGGAGAGTTGGCCTAGCCCATGCACCGACAGAGAGAGGATAAGGAGAGGAGGATCGAGAGTTTCCCCACGTCTCTGCCACTCCCAATTCCCCTTCTCTGTTCGTACTTGGACTCAGCACCGCTGCTCGTCGGCTCTCCCCTGCCCCTTCTCGCCGTCTTCAATGGAAGCGAGGTGGGCCCCGCTTCGCAGCACGGCCTGCTCCGCTGCTGCTCGCCCCAGGGGCGCCGGTGAGGCCAAGGGCATCCGGCCACCACGCGCCACGAAGGGCTGCACGGTTCTGCGCCATGGCCGCGGCGAATTGGCGCGGGATCCGGCAGGCTTCCGGCGGAGGCGTCGGAGGAAGAGGCGGTGCCGGAGGAGGAGGTGGTGTCGCCGGTGATGAAGGTGGTGGCGTCGACGACGAGCCCTGATCCTCTATCTCCTCTTCTTCAACCTTAATCTTGATGTTCAAGTCGGGGATGAAGGGGTAGCCGCCGGTTCCCGCTGCCGCCGGCGTCGGGGATGGGAGATCCGGGACGGGGCCGTATCCAGGAGGGATGAAGTGCTCCGGCAGTTCGTCTGATGGCGTTAGAGACGGCTTCCGCGGCGGTGCGCCGTACGCGATGGACACGATTCGAACCCGTGCCGCACGCAGTACGGGGGCAGAGGTGGCGGCGCGAGTTCGCAAGGGAACATCTCTTCTTCTCCGAGGAATGGCGCCGATGGACCTCCAAGGAGCCAATCCATCGGAGGGATGGTGAAGACAGATGGCGGCGGAGTTGTCGTTACGATGTAGTCGTCGGCGACGGCCGGAGCCGGAGCCGAAGGCCCAGCATGGTTTGCAGCGGTTGTCGGAGCCGAGGGTCCAGCCTGGTGCACCGTTGGTGCTCACCCACGGAGCGGGCGGTTGCCTTGGCATGCGTATCCACGGCGGCGGTTCTGGCGGTGGTTCCAGGCGAAAAAGCGGCGGCGAGGGCCACTCCTTGCGTCAAGTTCCTGACGGCGATGGCGACTTGCAGCACGGTGGCGATGGGTGCGCGGAAAGCGACGGTTCTCTCTCTGGAGGAAGCGTGCAATAGCGAAAACAAGCGACGGCGGGTCCCTCCCTGCCATTCTTACCTTTCCTGCGATGGCTCTCTGTCGCTCTCGGCAGGCTTGAACACATCATTCATGAGTGCTTGAAACGTTGCAGGAGCATTTGTAAGCCCGCATCACATTGAATTCATAGTTACAGGAGTACTGATAACGTGTAAAGAAAAAGTGATTTGCCAGAAGTCGATGATTCTCATTGATTGAGCACTATATAGACAGAGAGCGGTTACAACTCTGTGAGAGCATTTCTAACCGCAACATGCGGTTGCCAATGCGTGAGACAAAACAACAACTGCACATAGCAGTTGTTAAGATGAAAGAGGAAATACAACTGCTCATAGCAGTTAAAGAGTACAAGGTCGGTTCCTATGTGGGTTCCTTAATTAGCATTTGTTAATTAGTAAATTAACAAATACTCTAACTCTATTCCTAACACTGACAAAGGCGGAGGCGGCCACGAGCACGAGCAGAAGCGCGAAGCGCAAGCACTGTGCCGTCGAGGCGGCGAGAGCTGTGAATCGGCGCCATTAGTTAGCTGTGGTTAATTTCCTTATTTCTTGCAATGGTTTACTAAGCATGTAGCAACCATGCTGCCCGCGCTTCTATTTATATCGCGCGCGCATGGCGAGCAAGACGGGGCATACGAGCGGATTTCATACTTTTCGTCGATGGGTCCGGGTTCATACGCCGTAGTCGAATGTACGTGCTGACTGGGAGTCCGTGAATGTTTCTTTCCGTCGGTGGTTGTTCTCTCGTCTCTTTGTATATCCTTCTTCTACTTCTCGAAGATTTTTCTTGTTTGCAGGATGGTGCGGCAAAGTGCTCTATCCACACGCATATACCGTCGTACACGCACAGAGCTGGAGTACGTTGCTGCCTAATCGAAATTGACCGGATCAGCGTGCACTTTTGCATATAGTTTGGCCGATGTGTATGGTCTGGATTACAAGTTTGGCTTATATTTTCATAGGAGAACGACAACACATGACTTCTCATTCTATTAAAAAAAATTGTTTTAGATACATCAAATGTGCTATATATAAAGCAAGATAATGTGCACGGCTAACTCCTATAAAACTAGCCATAGTGAGGAGTAGCATGTCATTTTCTCCACGGGCCAACCTCGCCTCTTGAGCCCTGCGCATCAATCTGACTACCTTTAAAAGCCTCCACGGGCCAGATCCGACTTGATACAGCCCAGCTATGTCGCAACCCTTGAATCCGAGCCGAGTTCGAGCTAGCCACTACCAAGTGCTCTTATTCCATGCGCTAAGTGAGGTATAGTGAGCAAACACTTTTTTTATAGCACATGTGACTTTATTAATACTCACAGTCTTTACAGGTACTCTTCTTTGGATCCACGGTCTAAGAAAATTACCAAGTAACTTGTACAACTAAGAATTACAATGAATATCAATCTTTGTAAGACGGAAAAGTGCCGATACTTCAGTATAGAAACTACAGGGGACTGAAACAGCGATATTGTCACTCGTTCATCCCCAAAAACTTAATTAACAATAAAGGTTTCTGAAAGCCCATGAGTCGTCCATAAAAAAGCTAAAAGCCATGAACAATGAATGTATTTGGGTCATGGATGAACCTTCGGAAGTCTAAGTCGCCTAACCACAAAAATCTTCCGCATAACAGCGAGGAAAGATTTCAACTCCACAAAGAATCAAACTAACAAAGCAACATGACACGTAAATTCATCAGATTTGAATATCAAGTCACTGCACAAAAAGTAGAGTAAGTTTATTCCAGAACATCACTAAATGTTGAAGAAGTCTAAAAGTTACTTGATGATTTTAGCCCCCCCTCCCCCCCCCCCCCCCCCCCGATGGTGCGGCAAAGTGCTCGATCCACACGCATATACCGTCGTACACGCATAGAGCTGGAGTACGTTGCTGCCTAATCGAAATTGACCGGATCAGCGTGCACTTTCGCATATAGTTTGGCCGATGTGTGTGGTCTGGATTACAAGTTTGGCTTATATTTTCATAGGAGAACGACAACACATGACTTCTCATTCTATTAAAAAAATTGTTTTAGATACATCAAATGTGCTATATATAAAGCAAGATAATGTGTACGGCTAACTCCTATAAAACTAGCCTTAGTGAGGAGTAGCATGTCATTTTCTCCACGGGCCAACCTCGCCTCTTGAGCCCTGCGCATCAATCTGACTACCTTTAAAAGCCTCCACGGGCCAGATCCGACTTGATACAGCCCAGGTATGTCGCAACCCTTGAATCTGAGCCGAGTTCGAGCTAGCCACTACCAAGTGCTCTTATTCCACGCGCTAAGTGAGGTATAGTGAGCAAACACTTTTTTTATAGCACATGTGACTTTATTAATACTCACAGTCATTACAGGTACTCTTCTTTGGATCCACGGTCTAAGAAAATTACCAAGTAACTTGTACAACTAAGAATTACAATGAATATCAATCTTTGTAAGACGGAAAAGTGCTGATACTTCAGTATAGAAACTACAGGGGACTGAAACAGCGATATTGTCACTCGTTCATCCCCAAAAACTTAATTAACAATAAAGGTTTCTGAAAGCCCATGAGTCGTCCATAAAAAAGCTGAAAGCCATGAACAATGAATGTATTTGGGTCATGGATGAACCTTCGGAAGTCTAAGTCGCCTAACCACAAAAATCTTCCGCATAACAGCGAGGAAAGATTCCAACTCCACAAAGAATCAAACTACCAAAGCAACATGACACATAAATTCATCAGATTTGAATATCAAGTCACTGCACAAAAAGTAGAGTAAGTTTATTCCAGAACATCACTAAATGTTGAAGAAGTCTAAAAGTTACTTGATGATTTTAGCCCCCCCCCCCCCCCCCCCCCCCCGGCCAAGCAAGATGGCAGGCGTTTCGTCCGACAGCGGCTAGGGCTCCATTTCCTATGTCTGTGCCTATGTAGCTACCCAACTGGGAGTGAGCAAATATGTATGTGTTTGAGTTTAGAGAATGGTAGTTGGGCTCGCCCATTTCCAACTCGCTCTGTGGCTGTATTTCTTATTTTTGTAGGTACAATCAAACTTTTTGTTCAACCATTGTTTGAGTGGTCCTATTAGGTGGCTTCCGCATGGGAAACGTGTGCGGGCGCTCACGCGAGCCCCAAGGGGGGCGCGACCCAGTAGAGTTTGCTCGCCTGCACCGCTCGCTGCAGGTTTTTGTTGTTGTTGATCTTTTAAAAAAACAGCGGTTTTTCAATACTAATGAAAAATTTGTGAAAGCAAAAAAGGTTTACGGATTTTATAAACAAGTTCATCCATTTGAAAAAAAATCGTCAAATTTGGAGAAAAAAAGTTCACAAATTTGAGAAGAGTTCATCAATTTTCAAAAAAAGTTCATCAATTTTGAAAAAAGGTACGTAGATTTTGAAATAAGTCACAAATTTTAAAAAAAAGTTCATTGATTTTAAGGAAAGTTCATCGACTTTGTAAAATGTTCATCTTCAAAAGAAGTTCATAAATTTTGAAAAGAAAAGTTCATTGATTTTTTAGAAAAAGGTCATCGATTTTGAAAAAAGTTTTGTTTCTTGGTTTTGGCCGGTTTCCAACATTGCACCTCACGGAGCGCCTTAGACAGCCCTTGTCTAGTTTTGCATGTTTCCGACTGGTTATAAAAGGTGGCTCAAAATGTTTGCACACTTTAGAAAATGATCCCATTTTTAAAATAAAACAGCTTGAATTTTAAAATGTTCCCAAATTTTTAAAAATGTTCACAAATATAAACAGCATCACAAATTTAGTTTTTTATAAAAAAATAAATACACCTAAAATTTAGAACATGTTCAAAAACTTAAAATTATGGTCAAATATTTAAAATATATTCATAAATTTGAAACAAAATGTTCATTAATAAAAAAATTGTGAATTAAAAAATGTTTCATAATTTAAGAATATCTCAAGTCATAAATATTCATGAATTTAATAAAATGTCCATGGGTTTATTTTTTGAGTAATTAAAAATATATTTCTGAAAATTTTAAAATGTTCACATTCAAAATAAGGAAAAGGAAAATGAATTAAATGGAGAGGAAACCAGTAAATTAGACAAGAAGAAATAGGACAAAGAAGTATTTGGAACCTTCCCAAAACTAGTGGAGAAAAAATGACACTGGGTTAGCCAAATAGTGAGTGCCTGGGGTGCGTGTTTGGTCCACTCAATAGGGAAACACACCACCACGACCCACCGGCAGGTCTGTTGTTGTGCCGAGGAGATCCCGTCGAGGCGTACTAGCTGCCACCGGGACACATAGGACTCCCAAGCAACTAATCAAGGTAATTAAGGAAATCGCAGGTGACTCCCAACCTTAGTCGCCGCTATAGCTTCCCTACACGCGTCGCCTCGCCCCCCCCCCCACCTCTTTCCCGTCGAGAGGCCACGTCGACTACAAGGTGAGTGGGGACTGATCCATTTCGCTTTCTTTTCCCTAGGTTTTTGTTTTCCTGGAGACGTCGGTGAGGTGGAGGCGGCAATGGCATGTTGAAATAAGTTCTCTCCAGTTTCTCCCTACCTCGAGGGTTGTAGGATCGAAAGTATGTGTAGAGGGGGGGGGGGGGTGATTAGAGTACTTGACCAAATAAAAATCTAGCATTTTCCCTATTTTAAGTCTTGACAGATTTTAGCAACTTAGCACAAGTCAAGCAATCAACCTACACATGCAAGTCTAAGAGTATAGCAGCGAAATGTAAAACATTTGCATATGAAGGTAAAGGGAGGAGTTTGGAGGGAGCAAACGCAATGTTGACACAGAGATTTTTGGCATGGTTCCGATAGGTGGTGCTATCGTACATCCACGTTGATGGAGAGTTCAACCCACGGAGGGTAAAGGTTGCGCGAGTCCACGGAGGGCTCCACCCACGAAGGGTCCACGAAGAAGCAACCTTGTCTATCTCACCATGGCCATCGCCCACGAAGGACTTGCCTCACTAGGGTAGATCTTCACGAAGTAGGCGATCTCCTTGCCCGTACAAACTCCTTGGTTCAACTCCACAATCTTGTCGGAGACTCCCAAGTTACACCTAACCAATCTAGGAGATACCACTTTCCAAAAGGTAATAGATGGTGTGTTGACGATGAACTCCTTGCTCTTGTGCTTTAAATGATAGTCTCCCCAACACTCAATTCTCTCTCACTTATTTGGATTTGCTGGAAAGATGATTTGAGTGGAAAGCAACTTGGGGAAGGCTAGAGATCAAGATTCATATGGTTGGAATGGAATATCTTGGTCTCAACACATGAGTAGGTGGTTCTCTCTCAGAAAATGAATGCTGGAAGTGTAGGCACGCTTTGATGGCTCTCCTTACTAATGAAGGAAGAGTGGAGGGGTATATATAGCCTCCACACAAAATCTAACCGTTACACACAATTTACCAAACTCGGTGGGACCGAATCAGAAAACTCGGTCAGAACGATTTAGTTCATAATGTGATCGTTAGGCATTTCGGTGGGACCGACATGTCAACTCGGTGGGACCGATTCTATTAGGGTTAGGGCATAACGTAATCTCAGTGAGACCGATTACACAAACTCGGTGGGACCGATTTTGGTAATAGGCTTTATTATCCACTTTTATATTACTTTTGGGACTAACCTATCAACCGGAGGCCCAACCCAGATTTGCTGTTTTATGCCTATTTCAGTGTTTCGAAGAAAAAAGGAATATCAAACGGAGTCGAAACGGAACGAAATCAACTAGAGAAGTTATTTTTGGAACGAAAACCACCAGATAGACTTGGACTCCATGTCAGGAGATACGGGAGGTGCTCAAGAGGGTGGGGGCGCCCCCTAGCCTCGTGGGGCCCCCGTGGCTCCTCCGACGTACTTCCTGCACCCATATATATCGTCGTACCCTAAAACTTCCAGAACACACATTAGATCGGGAGTTTCGCCGCCAGAAGCCTCCGTAGCCACCAAAAACCAATCTAGACCCATTCCGGCACCCTGCCGGAGGGGGCAATCCTTCTCCGGTGGCCATCTTCATCATCCCGGTGCTATCCATGATGAGGAGGGAGTAGTTCTCCCTCGGGGCTGAGGGTATGTACCAATAGCTATGTGTTTGATTTCTCTCTCTCTCTCTCTCTCTCTCTCTCTCTCTCTCTCGTGTTCTTGATTTGGCACGATCTTGATGTATCGCGAGCTTTGCTATTATAGTTGGATCTTATGTTTCTCCTCCCCCTCTACTCTCTTGTAATGAATTGAGTTTCCCCTTTGAAGTAATCTTATCAGATTGACTCTTTAAAGATTTGAGAACACTTGATGTATGTCTTGCCGTGGATATCTGTGGTGACAATGGAATATCACGTGATTCACTTGATGTATGTTTTGGTGATCAACTTGCGGGTTCCGCCCATGAACCTATGCATAGGGGTTGGCACACGTTTTCGTCATGATTCTTTGGTAGAACTTTGGGGCACTCTTTGAGGTCCTTTGTGTTGGTTGAATAGATGAATCTGAGATTGAGTGACGCATATCGTATAATCATACTCACGGATACTTGAGGTGACATTGGAGTATCTAGGTGACATTAGGGTTTTGGTTGATTTGTGTCTTAAGGTATTATTCTAGTACGAACTCTAGGGCAGTTTGTGACACTTATAGGAATAGCCCAACGGATTGATTGGAAAGAATAACTTTGAGGTGGTTTCGTACCCTACCATAATCTCTTTGTTCGTTCTCCGCTGTTAGTGACTTTGGAGTGACTCTTTGTTGCATGTTGAGGGATAGTTATGTGATCCAATTATGTTAGTATCGTTGAGGGAACTTACACTAGTGAAAGTATGAACCCTAGGCCTTGTTTCAACACATTGCAATATCGTTTACGCTCACTTTTATCATTCGTTACCTTGCTGTTTTTATATTTTTAGATTACAAAAACTATTATCTACTATCCATATTGCACTTGTATCACCATCTCTTCACCGAACTAGTGCACCTATACAATTTACCATTGTATTGGGTGTGTTGGGGACACAAGAGACTCTTTATTATTTGGTTGCAGGGTTGCTTGAGAGAGACCATCTTCATCCTACGCCTCCTACGGATTGATAGACCTTAGGTCATCCACTTGAGGGAAATTTGCTACTATCCTACAAACCTCTGCACTTGGAGGCCCAACAGCGTCTACAAGAAGAAGGTTGTGTAGTAGACATCAAGCTCTTTTTTGGCGCCGTTGCCGGGGAGGTGAGTGCTTGAAGGTATATCTTTAGATCTTGCAATCAAGTCTTTTAGTTTCTTGTTTTATCACTAGTTTAGTTTATAAAAGAAAACTATAAAATAGCGGAATTGAGTTTGTCTCATACGCTTCACCTTTTTAATATCTTTCGTGAGTATGATGGAAAGGATAATTGTGCTCAAGTGCTAGAAGAAGAAATCTATAAAATGTTTGGCACTAAATATTTGAATGATGAGCATGATTGCAATGTTGTTAGTATGAATTCCTTGAATATCCATGATGCTAATGATATGCAAAGCCACAAGCTTGGGGAAGCTATGTTTGATGAAGATGATATTTTTTGTCCCCCATGTTTTGATGAGCAAATTTATTATGATGAAAGCATGCCTCCTATTTATGATAATTATATTGATCAAAGTGGATTTGGAGAGGTCATGACTTTATTTTGTGATGATTCCACTATTCTGGAAGAGGTTCCAATTGATTATGAGAACAAAGTTGCTATCTATGATGATTATTGTGATGACTTGTATGCTATAAAGAATAATGATATCCATGAAACTTGTCATCATGATTTTAGTTTTCAATTGGATTATGCCTCACATGATAGTTATTTTGTTGAGTTTGCTCCCACTATTATTCATGAGAAGAATTTTGCTTATGTGGAGAGTAGTAAATTTTCTATGCTTGTAGATCATGAAAAGAATGCTTTAAGTGCTGGTTATATTGTTGAATTCATTCATGATGCTACTGAAAATTATTATGATGGAGGAATATATGCTTGTAGGAATTGCAATAATATCAAGTTTCCTCTCTATGTGCTTAAAGTTTTGAAGTTATGTTTGTTTTGCCCTCCTATGCTAGTTGATTATTGTTCCCACAAGTTGTTTGCTCACAAAATCCCTATTCATAGGAAGCATGTTAGACTTAAATGTGCTAGTCATATTCTTCATGATGCTCTCTTTATGTTTCAATTCTTATCCTTTATGTGAGCATCATTGAAATCATCATGCCTAGCTAGGGGCGTTAAACGATAGCGCTTGTTGGGAGGCAACCCAATTTTATTTTTGTTCCTTGATTTTTGTTCCTGTTTAGTAATAAATAATTCATCTAGCCTCTGTTTAGATGTGGTTTTATGTGTTCAATTAGTGCTTGTGCCAAGTAGAACCTTTGGGAAGACTTGGGGAAAGTCTTGTTGATCTTGCTGTCAAAAACAGAAACTTTAGCGCTCACGAGAAATGCTGCCATTTTTATTTGGAGAGTGCTATTTAGTGAATTCCTTTTGAAGATGATTAATAGATAAATTACTCAGGTCCAGAAATTTATTTGAGAATTTTATGAGTTCCATAAGTATACGTTTGATCCATATTACTACAAACTGTTCTGTTTTTGACAGATTCTGTTTTTCATGTGTTGTTTACTTACTTTTGATAAATCTATGAATAGTTTTGGAGGGTATGAACCATAGAGAAGTTGGAATACAGTAGATATTACACCAATATGAATTTATAATGAGGTCATTACAGTACCTTATGATGGTGATTTGCTTTCTTATACTAACGGAGCTTACGAGTTTTCTGTTAAGTTTTGTGTTGTGAAGTTTTCAAGTTTTGGGTAAGGATTCGATGGACTATGGAATAAGGAGTGGCAAGAGCCTAAGATTGGGGATGCCCAAGGCACCCCAAGGTAATATTCAAGGATATCAAAGAGCCTAAGCTTGGGGATGCCCCGGTTGGCATCCCACCTTTCTTCTTCAACAATTATCGGTTAGTTTCGGTTGATCCTAAGTTTTTGCTTCTTCACATGATGTTTGCCATTCTTACAATGTCATTTTATTTTGCTTTGCTCGCTGTTTGAATAGAATACCAAGATCTGAAATTATTAAATGTTAGAGAGTCTTCACATAGTTGCATAATTATTCAACTACTCATTGATCTTCACTTATATCTTTCGGAGTAGTTTGTCATTTGCTATAGTGCTTCACTTATATCTTTTAGAGCACGGTGGTGGTTTTATTTTATAGAAATAGATGAACTCTCATGCTTCACTTAGATTATTTTGAGAGTCTTAAATATCATGGTAATTTTCTTAAAATCCTAATATGCTGGGTATACAAGATTAATAATAAAACTTTCTTATGAGTGTGTTGAATACTATGAGAAGTTTGATGCTTGATAATTGTTTTGAGATATGGAGATGGTGATATTAGAGTCATGCTAGTTGAGTGGTTATGAATTTGAGAAATACTTGTGTTGAAGTTTGTGATTCCCGTAGCATGCACCTATGGTGAACCGTTATGTGATGAAGTCGGAGCATGATTTATTTATTGATTGTCTTCCTTATGAGTGGTGGTCGGGGACGAGCGATGGTCTTTTCCTACCAATCTATCCCCTAGGAGCATGCACATAGTACTTTGTTTCGATAACTAATAGATTTTTGCAATAAGTATGTGAGTTCTTTATGACTAATGTTGAGTCCATGGATTATACGCACTCTCACCCTTCCACCCTTGGTAACCTCTCTAGTACCGCGCACCTTTCGCCGGTACCATAAACCGACCATTTACCTTCCTCAAAACAGCCACCATACCTACCTATTATGGCATTTCCATAGCCATTCCGAGATATATTTCCATGCAACTTTCCACCGTTCCGTTTATTATGACACGCTTCATCATTGTCATATTGCTTAGCATGATCATGTAGTTGACATCGTATTTGTGGCAAAGCCACCATTGATAATTCTTTCATACATGTCACTCATGAGTCATTGCACATCCCGGTACACCGCCGGAGGCATTCATATAGAGTCATATCTTGTTCTAAGTATCGAGTTTTAATTCTTGAGTTGTAAGTAAATAAAAGTGTGATGATCATCATTATTAGAGCATTGTCCCAGTGAGGAAAGGATGATGGAGACTATGATTCCCCCACAATTCGGGATGAGACTCCAGACGAAAAATAAATAAAAGAGGCCAAAGAAGTCCAAATAAAAAAGGGAAAGAAAAGAGGCCAAAGAAGCCCAAAAAAAGAAAGAGAAAAGGCCCAAATAAAATAATAATAATAAAATGAGAGAAAAATAGAGAAGGGACAATGCTACTATCCTTTTACCACACTTGTGCTTCAAAGTAGCACCACGATCTTCATGATAGAGAGTCTCCTATGTTGTCACTTTCATATACTAGTGGGAATCTTTCATTATAGAACTTGGCTTGTATATTCCAATGATGGGCTTCCTCAAAATGCCCTAGGTCTTCGTGAGCAAGCGAGTTGGATGCACACCCACTAGTTTCTTTTGTTGAGCTTTCATATACTTATAGCTCTAGTGCATCCGTTGCATGGCAATCCCTACTCACTCACATTGATATCTATTGATGGGCATCTCCATAGCCCATTAATACGCCTAGTTGATGTGAGACTATCTTCCCCTCTTTTTGTATTCTCCACAACCACCATTCTATTCCACCTATAGTGCTATATCCATGGCTCACGCTCATGTATTGCATGAAGATTGAAAAAGTTTGAGAACATCAAAAGTATGAAACAATTGCTTGGCTTGTCATCGGGGTTGTGCATGATTTAAATATTTTGTGTAGTGAATATGGAGCATAGCCAGACTATATGATTTTGTAGGGATAACTTTCTTTGGCCATGTTATTTTGAGAAGACATGATTACTTTGTTAGTATGCTTGAAGTATTATTATTTTTATGTCAATATGAACTTTTGTCTTGAATCTTATGGATCTGAATATTCATACCACAATTAAGAAGAATTACATTGAAATTATGCCAAATAGCATGCCACATCAAAAATTATCTTTTTATCATTTACCTACTCGAGGACGAGCAGGAATTAAGCTTGGGGATGCTTGATACGTCTCCAACGTATCTATAATTTTTGATTGCTCCATGCTATATTATCTACTGTTTTGGGCAATATTGGGCTTTATTATCCACTTTTATATTACTTTTGGGACTAACCTATTAACCGAAGGCCCAACCCAGATTTGCTATTTTATGCCTATTTCAGTGTTTTGAAGAAAAGGAATATCAAACGGAGTCGAAATGGAACGAAATCAACTAGAGAAGTTATTTTTGGAACAAAAGCCACCGGATAGACTTGGACTCCACGTTAGAAGATACGGGAGGTGCTCATGACGGTGGGGGGCGCGCCCCCCCTGCCTCGTGGGGCGCCCGTGGCTCCTCCGACGTACTTCCTGCACCCATATATATCGTCGTGCCCTAAAACTTCCAGAACACACATTAGATCGGGAGTTCCGCCGCCAGAAGCCTCCATAGCCACCGAAAACCAATCTAGACCCATTCCGGCACCCTGCCGAAGGGGGCAATCCTTCTCCGATGGCCATCTTCATCATCCCGGTGCTCTCCATGATGAGGAGGGAGTAGTTCTCCCTCGGGGCTGAGGGTATGTACCAGTAGCTATGTGTTTGATCTCTCTCTCTCTCTCTCTCGTGTTCTTGATTTGGCACGATCTTGATGTATCGCGAGCTTTGCTATTATAGCTGGATCTTATGTTTCTCCTCCCCCTCTACTCTCTTGTAATGAATTGAGTTTCCCCTTTGAAGTAATCTTATCGGATTGAGTCTTTAAAGATTTGAAAACACTTGATGTATGTCTTGCCGTGGATATCTGTGGTGACAATGGGATATCACGTGATTCACTTGATGTATGTTTTGGTGATCAACTTGCGGGTTCCGCCCATGAACCTATGCATAGGGGTTGGCACACGTTTTCGTCGTGATTCTCCGGTAGAACTTTGGGGCACTCTTTGAGGTCCTTTGTGTTGGTTGAATAGATGAATCTGAGATTGAGTGACGCATATCGTTTAATCATACCCACGGATATTTGAGGTGACATTGGAGTATCTAGGTGACATTAGGGTTTTGGTTGATTTGTGTCTTAAGGTGTTATTCTAGTACGAACTCTAGGGCAGTTTGTGACACTTATAGGAATATCCCAACGGATTGATTGGAAAGAATAACTTTGAGGTGGTTTCGTACCCTACCATAATCTCTTCATTCGTTCTCCGCTATTAGTGACTTTGGAGTGACTCTTTGTTTCATGTTGAGGGATAGTTATGTGATCCAATTATGTTAGTATCGTTGTGGGAACTTACACTAGCGAAAGTATGAACCCTAGGCCTTGTTTCAACACATTGCAATATCGTTTACGCTCATTTTTATCATTCGTTACCTTCCTGTTTTTATATTTTCAGATTATAAAAACTATTATCTACTATCCATATTGCACTTGTATCACCATCTCTTCGCCGAACTAGTGCACCTATACAATTTACCATTGTATTGGGTGTGTTGGGGACACAAGAGACTCTTTGTTATTTGGTTGTAGGGTTGCTTGGGAGAGACCATCTTCATCCTACGCCTCCTACGGATTGATAAACCTTAGGTCATCCACTTGAGGGAAATTTGCTACTATCCTACAAACCTCTGCACTTGGAGGCCCAACAACGTCTACAAGAAGAAGGTTGTGTAGTATACATCAATAGGTAACCAGAGAGTTGGCCAGGCAAACTCGGTGGGACCGAATCGCTCATTTCGGTGAGACCAAAACGTTACGAAAGGGAAACAGAGAGTTTGCATTGTGTCGGGGTAATGGGCCACGAGTAGGCTAACCCGAGGCCCAGATCCTTTTAAGACATCGGGGCAGACTGCGCCCCTCAAGATGCCAAGATGAAGAGCCATCTTCTTGGGGCCAGCTGGAGGAACAGCCGGCTGCCCGTATACGGCCGAGTCCTGGAGGCACGGCCAGGACGGGCCGACTCCTGCTCGGCGGCTTCCAGAGAAGTCGGCCCTGAGGAGTCAGCCCACGGCACCAGTGAAACCCATACCCTCATCAAGAGGGATGGGACTGGGAATGGCTATAGTGTAGCCCATCCCCTCCCCCTTTCCAGGGGCTGGCGTGGCCACAGTACGCTGTACGTCGGAGATCGATCTCCGCTCGGTGCAGCACTGTTGCCATGCCATCCCTGAAATCATCACAGGCAGGCGGAGTCCTGCTCCTACGACGGCCTGTCGGTACGGCTCAAGGATGACGGGCCCCACCAGTCAGCGAGAGCCCGGAAGACGGCGGCGATCCCACCAGTCGGACCCGAGGGAGGTCAGCCCCCAGGAGTCGGCCCGCCCCCTCCTCGGGACCCACTCGCCATTAACCAGATGAGACGCGGAGTGGCTACAGTAATCGTCCACCAGGCGGCGGGGCTGTAGCCACAACCCCATGACCAAGCCTGCGTCATTAGAGATGCGGCAACAGTGATCCACAGTCGGCAGGACCCGCGAGCGGTGGGGGCGGCCTGTCGGCTCCGTACCAGACCAGGCGGCGGGGCCCACTCGGCGGCGGGCCCCAGCAGTCGGCGGAGAAGCCGGCGACCAGAGAGACTGACAGTCGAGCCCTATGCCCGGCCGGATTACCATTGTACCCCGGGGGGTAGGCCTATATAAACCCCCCAGGGCACCCATGCAAAGGGTTCCGAACCTGTTAGAAATAGACCAGATCATAGAGGAAGGAGAGAGCTAGCCCTGCCTTCTCCTACCTCTAGCACACAGCTCAAGGAGCGCCTTTGTATTCACTTCTGCCTTAGTGATCATGCGGAGACCCCGCAGAGCAGGACTAGGGCTGTTATCTCCTAGGAGAGCCCCAAACCTGGGTAAAGTACGCCGGCGTTCGTGTCTACGCCTCATCCCGCTTCTGGGCACCAGCGATGTTCTACTTGCTCCCACCATGTAAGCCATCATTTGGCATATGTCGCACCCAACCCCCGACATTTGGCGCCCACCATGGGGCGAGGTGCACCGTCGTCCGGAGATCTGTTTTGGACGGGAACCCTTTTTCTCCCTGGCGAGCGCAGCCAGCCTGGCATGCCAGACGGAGTCTGCGCCGACGCGCTGCATGGCACGGAAGTCGCCTGCATGGCAAGTTGCCTCGCTGATCTCATTGGCGAGGTCCACCTCTCCAGCGAGCCCGCCTCCGACGCAGGCACAGACGGCCCCGAGAGCCTCCTCACGGGCCTCCTTGACCAACTCCACGTCGCCAGCGAGCCAGCTATGGACCTGGAGTCTGCAGGCTCCACTGACCCAATGTTGGTTGACTCCGACACTGCGTCGCTTGACGCGTTCCCTACCAACATGGTAGTCTACGATGAATCGCTCCCTCGCGCAGAGAGCGGCGGAAGCACCGTCACAAAAATGCTTGTCATTGGTCACGGCGAGCACTCTGGCGGAGAGGCTCACGACCCGCTCAACGCAGCCCTACAAGACCTGACGGCACCCATCCCAGAAGACGCCGACGCCGAGATGCTAGAAGCACGCCGCCTCCATCTTGTCGAGGGTGCCAAGAAGCTGGCTAGCATGAGACACCTGTCGGAAGCATATCAGCGCGAGATGGACCGTGCTGTGGGCGGCACACCAGCTCCAGCTGGGCCCAGCCGCCTTGGCACAGTCCAGCAGTGCGACGTGGCCATCGTCAACCTGTTCGGGGCAGATCGCCCCGTCTACGCCACGCCTGCGAAAAATATCCGAGCTGCCCAAGCAGCAGCAGAAGAGCTATACAAATTCGAGGGCGAAGAACGTCGCCAGATGGCGGAGCGCTGATACGTCTCTGTTGTATCTACTTTTCCGAACACTTTTGCCCTTGTTTTGGACTCTAACTTGTATGATTTGAAAGGAACTAACCTGGACTGACGCTGTTTTCAGCAGAATTGCCATGATGTTGTTTTATGTGCAGAAAACAAAAGTTCTCGGAATGACCTGAAACTCCACGGAATATCTTACAATAAATAATAAAAAATCCTCGCCAAAGATGAAGACCAGGGGGCCACACCCTTCTCACGAGGGTGCCCCCCCTACCTCGTAGGCCCCTTGGAGACCCCCCGACTCCAACTCCAACTCCAACTCTATATAACTGCTTTCGGGGAGAAAAAAAATAGGGGAGAAGAAATCAACGCGTTTTACGATACGGGGCCGCCGCCAAGCCCTAAAACCTCTTAGGAGGGCTGATCTGGAGTCCGTTCGGGGCTCCGAAGAGGGGGATTCATCGCCGTCGTCATCATCAGCATCCTCCATCACCAATTTCATGATGCTCACCGCCGTGCGTGAGTAATTCCATCATAGGCTTGCTGGACGGTGATGGGTTGGATGAGATTCACCATGTAATCGAGTTAGTTTTGTTAGGGTTTGATCCCTAGTGTCCACTTTGTTCTGAGATTGATGTTGCTATGACTTGTTGCTATGCTTAATGCTTGTCACTAGGGCCCGAGTGCCATGATTTTAGATCTGAACCTATTATGTTTTCATCAATATATGAGAGTTCTAGATCCTATCTTGCATGTCTATAGTCACCTATTATGTGTTATGATCCGTTAACCATGAAATGACAATAATCGGGATACTTACCGGTGATGACCGTAGTTTGAGGAGTTCATGTATTCACTATGTGCTAATGCTTTGTTCCGGTTCTCTATTAAAAGGAGGCCTTAATATCCCTTAGTTTCCATTAGGACCCCGCTGCCACGGGAGGGTAGGACAAAAGATGTCATGCAAGTTCTTTTTCATAAGCATGTATGACTATATTCGGAATACATGCCTACATTACATTGACGAATTGGAGCTAGTTCTGTGTCACCCTATGTTATGACTATTAAATGATGAACCGCATCTGGCATAATTATCCATCATTGATCCAATGCCTACGAGCTTTCCATATGCTGGTTTACGCTTATTTACTTTCCCGTTGCTATTGTTACAATCACTACAAAATACCAAAAACATTACTTTGCTTTCATTACTCTTTTGTTACCGTTACCATCACTATCATATTACTTTGCTACTAAACACTTTGCTGCAGATACTAAGTTTCTAGGTGTGGTTGAATTGACAACTCAGCTACTAATACTTGAGAATATTCTTTGGCTCCCGTTGTGTCGAATCAATAAATTTGGGTTGAATACTCTACCCTCGAAAGCTGTTGTGATCCCCTATACTTGTGGGTTATCAAGACTAATTTCTGGCGCCGTTGCCGGGGAGCATAGCTCTATTCTTTGAGTCACTTGGGATTTATATCTGCTGGACACTATGTAGAATTTGAAAGACGCTAAGACAACAATTTATCCCTCAACTATGAGGGGAGGTAAGGAACTGCCATCTAGCTCTGCACTTGATTCACCTTCTGTTATGAGTAAGCTTGCGACACCTAAACCTGCTTCCGCTATTTGTTCTGATATGTCGCATGTTATTGATGTTGCCACTTCTGCTATACATGATACTTATGATGAAACTACTTCTATGCCTGATACTACTATGCCACTTAGTGATTTTCTCAAGGAACGACTTGCTAGGGCTAGAGAGATTGAAAATATTGAATCTGATTATGAAGATGAAAGTGATGATGAAAAATCACTTGTTATTCCTGAGGGTTATTTATTTGATCAAGATGCTTCTTTAGCTATTTTAGCTTGCAAAGAAAGATATGAACTCAAAAGGTTATTAGCTAAATGGAATAAGCAATCTCTCAATGCTAGGATGAGACCTGACCCTGCTTTTGCTACTTCACCTATTTGTGTTGCTGATAAGGATTATGAATTCTCTGTTGATCCTGATATAATTACTTTGGTTGAATCTGATCCTTTTCATGGCTATGAATCTGAACTATTGTAGCACATCTTACTAAATTAAATGATATAGCTACCCTGTTCACTAATGATGAGAGATCTTGTTACTTTTATATCCTTAAAATATTTCCATTCTCATTAAAGGATGATGCTAATATATGGTTTAATTCTCTTGATCCTGGTTGTGTGCGTAGTCCCCAGGATATGATTTACTACTTCTCTACTAAATATTTCCCTGCTCATAAGAAACAAGCTGCTTTAAAGGAAATATACAACTTTGTGCAAATTAAAGAAGAAAGTCTCCCACAAGCTTGGGGGAGGCTTCTCAAGTTACTTAATGCTTTGCCTGATCATCCTCTTAAGAAAAATGAAATACTTGATATCTTTTATAATGGACTAACCGATGCTTCCAGAAATTACTTGGATAGTTGTGCTGGTTCTCTTTTCAGGGAAAGAACACCGGATGAAGCTGAAATCTTATTGAATAATATGTTGACAAATGAAAATAATTGGGCACCTCCTGAGCCAGCTCCTGAGCCAGCTCCTACTCCAATTAATGATCCTATTCCTAAACCAACTCCGAAGAAGAGGGGTATTCTATTTCTCAGTCCCGAAGATATGCAAGAGGCAAAGAAATCTATGAAAGAAAAAGGTATTAAAGCTGAAGATGTTAAGAATTTACCTCCTATTGAAGAAATACATGGTCTTAATTTACCGCCTATTGAAGAAACATATGATCTTAATCCTTTATTTATTGAAGAACCTCCAGACCCTGATAACCCGACAAAGGTAGTAAAGGTAAATTCTCTCTATAGATATGATAAAGCTGAAATCCCCCCTGCTAAAATTGCTAGTCAATGCTTGGATGAGTTTGATAATTTTATGTTTAAGCAAGAAGACTTCAATGCTTATTTTGGTAGACAATTAAAACAAGATGCTGATATGATTAAATACTTGGGTGATTATATGTCTAATATTAGAGGTGAACTTAAACTTGTTAGCAAACATGCTTCTATGGTTACCACTCAAGTAGAACAAGTACTTAAAGCTCAAAAAGAATTTCTCAGTGAGATGAATAGTAAGAAAAATAATTATGCTGTTAAAGTGGCTACTAGAACTGGTAGGATGACTCAGGAACCTTTGTATCCTGAAGGCCACCCTAAGAGAATTGAGAAAGATTCTCAGAGAAATAATATTGATGCACCTAGTTCTTCTAAAAGGAAGAGAAAGAAAAATGATATAACTGTGCAAACTTCTAGTGAACCTATTGCTGAACCACCTGATAATCCAAATGGTATATCTATGTCTGATGCTGAAACACAATCTGGCAATGAACATGAACCTAATGAAAATGTTAATGATGATGTTCATAATGATGCTCAACCTAGTAATGATAATGATGTAGAAATTGAACCTGCTATTGATCTTGATAACCTACAATCAAAGAATCAACGTTATGATAAGAAAGACTTTGTTGCTAGGAAACATGGTTTTAAAGAAAGAGAGCCTTGGGTTCAGAAACCCATGCCTTTTCCTTGCAAACCATCCAAGAAAAAGGATGATGAGGATTTTGAGCGCTTTGCTGAAATGATTAGACCTATCTTTTTACGTACGCGATTAACTGATATACTCAAAACAAATCCTTATGCTAAGTACATCAAAGATATTATTACAAATAAAAGAAAGATACCGGAAGCTGAAATTTCCACCATGCTTGCTAATTATACTTTTAAGGGTGGAATACCAAAGAAACTTGGAGATCCAGGAGTACCTACTATACCATGCTCCATTACAAGAAACTATGTTAAAACTGCTTTATGTGATCTTGGAGCCGGTGTTAGTGTTATGCCTCTCTCTTTATATCGTAGACTTGACTTGAATAAGTTGACACCTACTGAAATATCTTTGCAAATGGCTGATAAATCAACTGCTATACCTGTCGGTATTTGTGAGGACGTGCCTGTTATGGTTGCAAACGTTACTATTTTAACGGACTTTGCTATTCTTGATATTCCCGAGGACGATAGTATGTCTATTATTGTTGGAAGACCTTTTCTTAATATTGTAGGGGCTGTTATTGATTGCAACAAAGGCAATGACACTTTTCATGTTAATGGTAATGAGCATACGGTACACTTTCCGAGGAAACAACCTCAAGTTCATAGTATCAACTCTATCGGGAAAATTCCATCGATTATATTTGGAGGTTTTGAATTTCCTCTTCCTACTGTTAAGAAGAAATACGATATACTTATTATTGGGGATGTACATATCCCCGTTGAGGTAACCTAGTGTTATTCAAAATTTCTCCAGTTTCATGTTAATCGGAATGAGTTTGTTAACAAGACTTGATCAACCTTGTTAGTGGATTCCTTTTGATGAGCATGAGATGGATGAAACTAGAAGCACAACCTTCTGTACCCCACTTTTACTTTCTGTTATTTAGTTTAAATAAAGTAAAAATAAATAATTTTGTGTCTTTATCTGATTATCTGTGTAATATAAAAATACCTTGAAAATAAAAGTTCTCCAAATGCCCTCAAAATTAAATATGATTTTTTAGAGAATATTTGAGGATTTATGGAACAAAGAACACACCCGGGGGGCCAACCACCTTGCCACAAGGGTGGAGGGCGCGCTCCTTGTCTCGTGGGCCCACGTGACCCTCCTCCACTTACTCTTTCAGCCACACACTTCATCTTCCTCCCCCAAACACGAAAAACCAGCTCAAACCCGAGTCCAAGCTCGTTTTGCTGCCATTTTCGATCTCCTTGCTCGAAGCACCTCTCACAAAACTGCTTGGGGAGATTGTTCCTTGGTATGTGACTCCTCCATTGGTCCAATTAGTTTTTGTTCTAGTGCTTTATTCATTGCAAATTTGTGTTGCTTAGGTGACCCTGTTCTTGAGCTTGCATGTCAAATTTATATGGTCAAAAGTAGTTTTGATGCATGATATAGGCCCTAGGCACTTGTAGGAGTAGTTGCTATCAATATTATTGAGTTTGGTTTACTTTTATTTTGAAGTTACTAAAAATTTCAGAATTTTTCAGAAAATGATGAGGAGATTATTGAGGGGCTCATCGAGCCAAAGCTCGAAGGAAAAGGCACCGAAGCCTAAGTATAATTTGCCGCGCACCGCGGAGGTTCGGGCGTGTGAATGGCCTTCCGAGGATTTCTTGAGAGCAGCCGGGATTTATAAAGATTTTCATGAATTGGCTCATAATGCAGGCCTCACCACTTTCCTCCACGACCAATGCGATCAGTATCTCTTACTCACAAATACCTTTGTGCAAAACTTTCATTTTCATTCTAGGAACTCACCACCTACGGTGGAGTTTCATTTATATGATGAGCATAAGGAGATGTCACTTTATGATTTCTGTCGAATTTGTTTAGTCCCTTTTGGGGGCAAGACAGAAGAACCACATCATGATGATGTGGAGGGATTTATTAATACTATCACTGTAGGGGAAACTAGGAGGGTTTTCGATGCACGAATCACTAGCATACATTTTCCTATTTTATGTTACTTTGCATTATTTGCTAGTCGTTGCTTAATTGGATGCGCAAACTGTGGACACCTTATTATCCCTGATATAATTATTCTTCTCCAAGGTTTATACAGTGATAACACTTTTCGTATGGGCAGCGTTATTGCTAGACGGTTAAGTATGAACCGTACTAAGGGTCCCATCTTTGGAGGCATCTATGCTACACGCCTAGCTGCACATTTTAACATACCTATTAGGCATGCTGAGAAGGAAGAAAAAGTGTTGCCTCGTGTTTATTTAGATTATAAAAGTATGGTGGCACATGATTTTATTGTTAATAATAGGGCAGGAGAGCTTAAATATCAATTGTTCTTTAATAAACATCATCCTGAGACTATTACCTTGCCTGCTCCTTCTTTGTTTGATTTGACTGTAGGCAAGTACCTTGTTCCGTTGACGGCTATCCAAGCCTATCGGAACCCTGCACCAGCCGAGGAGCCAGAACCAGAACCACAATTTGATCCTTCACGACAGTCTAACTATCAGTGGGATCCGGAGATGATTGCCAGACAGTGGCAATCTGAGCCTTCTTCTTCCTCATCACAGTACGACCCCAACAACTATTATTATGGATATCAGCCAGGCCAGCCGTGGCCATAGGCCAACTTAGGCCAAAAGCCTAAGCTTGGGGGAGTACGTATTTCTCACCGACATTACATTTATGTTCACACACACTCATTGCTAAATGTCGGTGCTCATACTTTTTCATTGTATCATCCATGCTAGTTTATTTACTTTTATGCTTTCTTCTTGTGTGTTTAATTAATTTACTTTCCATGCTTGTGGTAGTAATTAAAAAGAAAACCCAAAAATATTTCATGTTCTTCTTTTGCTTGTTGGGAGCTTTCCCGTGTAAATAGTATTATTTCTTTTCTTTTCTTTGGGGGTCAGTAGGAGAAGACCATGATTAAATTGTTGAAGTGGCTCTCATATGCATTATTGTTTATCTGACAAAAGAGCCCATATTGCTTTGTCTTCTCCTGTTTATTGAATGCTCGCAGATTCCAGCTTAGTCCAATGCACGTGCACTCTTATTATTATTCACATCGTTCGGTCGTGCAAGTGAAAGGCAATTAGGATGATATATGATGGACTGAGTGAGATAAGAAAATCTGGTATGAACTCGACCTCTTTTGTTTTTGTAAATATGATGAGTTCATCGTTCTTGATTCAGCTTGTTATGAATAAACATGTTTGCAATGACAATTAGAGATCATAGTTGCTTGTGCCATGCTTTATTAGCTATGAGTTATAATGGTTTACCTTGCGTGCCAGCATGCTATTAAAATGGTTATGATGTGGTATGATAGGGTGGTATCCTCCTCTGAATGATTTAAGTGACTTGACTTGGCACATGTTCACGCATGTAGTTGAAACAAATCAACATAGCCTTCACGATATTTATGTTCATGGTGGATTATATCCTACTCATGCTTGCATCCAATGTTTATTAATTATAATGCATGTACATGGCTGTTGTCGCTCTCTAGTTGGTCGCTTCCCAGTCTTTTGCTAGCCTTCACCTGTACTAAGCGGAAATACTGCTTGTGCATCCAAATCCCTTAAACCCCAAAGTTATTCCAGATGAGTCCACTATACCTTCCTATATGCGGTATCTACCTGCCGTTCCAAGTAAATTTGTATGTGCCAAACTCTAAACCTTCAAATAATCATCCTGTTTTGTATGCTCGAATAGCTCATGTATCAACTAGGGTTGTCTGTATCTTCCATGTTAGGCGGGTTATTCTCAAGAGGAGTGGACTCCGCTCCTCACTCACGAGATAAATGGCTGGTCACCGGGATGCGCAGTCCCATGCTTTATGCAAACTAAATTAAAATAATTGCAAACAAAACTCCCCGTGGGACCTGATGTATGTTGGAGGCACTCGTTGTTTCGAGCAAGCCATGGATTGATGTTTGTTGGTGGAGGGGGAGTATAAACTTTACCATTCTGTTTGGGAACCGCCTATAACGTGTGTAGCATGGAAGATATCGCCATCTCTTGGTTGTTACATTGACAATGAAAGTATACCGCTCAAAATGTTATTCACCTCTATTTCAAAACCGAGCTCTGGCACCTCTACAAATCCCTGCTTCCCTCTGCGAAGGGCCTATCTATTTACTTTTATGCTGAGTCATCACCCTCTTATTAAAAAGCACCAGTTGGAGAGCACCACTGTCATTTGCATTCATTATTGTTAGTTTACATTGGGTGTGACTATGATTGGATCTCTTTTACCATGAATTACAATGTCTAGCCAGTCCTTGATCTTTAAAGATGCTCTGCATTTATGTTTTGCGGTCTCAGAAAGGGCTAGCGAGATACCATCTTGTTATATCATATTATTATTGTTTTGAGAAAGTGTTGTCATCCGAGTTTTATTATTATGGCTTTATAGTTGATTATGCTATTGATATGAGTAAACATGAGACCTGAGAATTATTGCAAATATGGTTAGTTATAATCTTTGCTGTAAACTTGAATGCTAGCTTGACATATTTACAACAACAAGAGCAAACAGAGTTTGTAAAAGTTTTTCTTTATTTCTTTCAGTTTGTCAACTGAATTGCTTGAGGACAAGCAAGGGTTTAAGATTGGGGGAGTTGATATGTCTCCGTCCTATCTACTTTTCCAAACACTTTTGCCCTTGTTTTGGACTCTAACTTGTATGATTTGAATGGAACTAACCCGGATTGACGCTGTTTTCAGCAGAATTGCCATGATGTTGTTTTATGTGCAGAAAACAAAAGTTCTCGGAATGACCTGAAACTCCACGGAATATCTTACAATAAATAATAAAAATCCTCGCCAAAGATGAAGACCAGGGGGCCCACACCCTTCTCATGAGGGTGGGGGGCGCCCCCCTAGGGCGCGCCCCCTACCTCGTGGGCCCCCTGGAGACCCCCCGCCTCCAACTCCAACTATATATAACTGCTTTCGGGGAGAAGAAATCATCGTGTTTTATGATACGGAGCCGCCGCCAAGCCCTAAAACCTCTTGGGAGGGCTGATCTGGAGTCCGTTCGGGGCTCCGAGAGGGGGCTTCGTCGCCATCGTCATCATCAACCTTCCTCCATCACCAATTTCATGATGCTCACCGTCGTGCATGAGTAATTCCATCATAGGCTTGCTGGACGGTGATGGGTTGGATGAGATTCACCATGTAATCGAGTTAGTTTTGATAGGGTTTGATCCCTAGTATCCACTATGTTCTGAAATTGATGTTGCTATGACTTTGCTATGCTTAATGCTTGTCACTAGGGCCCGAGTGCCATGATTTCAGATCTGAACCTATTATGTTTTCATCAATATATGAGAGTTCTAGATCCTATCTTGCAAGTCTATAGTCACCTATTATGTGTTATGATCCGTTAACCCCGAAGTGACAATAATCGGGATACTTACCGGTGATGACCGTAGTTTGAGGAGTTCATGTATTCACTATGTGCTAATGCTTTGTTCCGGTTCTCTATTAAAAGGAGGCCTTAATATCCCTTAGTTTCCATTAGGACCCCGCTGCCACGGGAGGGTAGGACAAAAGATGTCATGCAAGTTCTTTTCCAAAAGCACGTATGACTATATTCGAAATACATGCCTACATTACATTGACGAATTGGAGCTAGTTCTGTGTCACCCTATGTTATGACTGTTACATGATGAACCGCATCCGACATAAATATGCATCATTGATCCAATGCCTATGAGATTTCCATATACTGGTTTACGCTTATTTACTTTCCCGTTGCTATTGTTACAATCACTACAAAATACCAAAAACATTACTTTGCTTTCATTACTCTTTTGTTACCGTTACCATCACTATCATATTACTTTGCTACTAAACACTTTGCTGTAGATACTAAGTTTCCAGGTGTGGTTGAATTGACAACTCAGCTGCTAATACTAGAGAATATTCTTTGGCTCCCGTTGTGTCGAATCAATAAATTTGGGTTGAATACTCTACCCTCGAAAGCTGTTGCGATCCCCTATACTTGTGGGTTATCAAGCGTGTCCAGCGGCTCCTTGATGCGGCTGCCGAGTAGCACGAGGCCGGCTGCTGCACTGAGGCGCCGCAACGACAAAACGACGATCTGCCTCCCCACCGGGACCAAGGCGCAACCTCTCGAATGCCGACTGGTGACGTCCGCGGGAGAAGAGACAAGGACCCGACTGCTAGCCGCAGCCAGACTCGCATCACCATTGAGCACGACCAAGACGGCCGCCCGAGAGGAGTGGAATGATGGGATGACTGTCCGCCTCCTCCCCCTCGAAGGGAAAGGCGCGTCACCCCGCCACCTGTTGAGCACCCGACACTCGGCGACCGCCTTCGCCGTCGAGAGGGAGTCGGAGAGAACGATGCCCGCCACCGGATCAAACATCTCCACCGATCCCTGGCGCTAGAAGAAGAATATGAGTTGGGTCCGCCGTGTTTCGGCCCCCGCATTCGAGACGAGCCCTTCCCCAGAGGGTTCACGCTCCCAAGAGACACGCCCAAATACACCCGCTCCGTGAAGCCGGAGGACTGGCTAGTTGACTACTCCACAGCCGTCAGCATAGCAAACGGCAACAAGCGCGTTGCTGTAAAGTACGTTCCGCTCATGCTCCAGGGCACAGCCCGGACATGGCTGAATAGTCTGAAGCCCCGTAGCATCAACAGTTGGGTTGACTTCACCGAAGCCTTCATCCGCAACTTCACCAGAATGTACAAGCGGCCGCCCAAGCCTCGCCAGCTCTCCTTGTGCGTGCAAGGCCCCAATGAGTCGACTCGCGACTACCTCACGCGCTGGGCCGAGCTCCGCAATTCTTGCGAGGGCGTGCACGAGGTGCACGCCATCGAGTACTTCACCACTGGGTGCTGAGAGGGCACCCTCCTCAAGCACCGACTCCTCTGCGACGAGCCGGCGAACCTTGACGAGCTGCTAGTCATAGCAGATAAATATGCCACAGCCGACTCCTCCATGAAGGCGGAGATCCAAGTTAACGCCTCTGGCTAAGTAGCCCCTCAGCCTCCCCAAACCCCGGCTGGCGACACCAGTCGGCGTCAATAGCAGAGCGACCACAAGCGCAAGGCCACAGAGCCGGCTTCCACCAGCCGGCAGGTGGCGACAGTCGAAGACCAGCAGCCGGAAGGGTAGCCTCCGTCCAAACGCCAGAAGGGCGACAAGTCCAATTGGTTGTCGGCTTTCTCATATGAGCAGACTCTGGATGCACCCTGCAAATTCCATATTGGTGCGAAGCCATCCAACCACACCAGTCTGAAGTGCCATTGGCTCACCAGGATCACCAAGGGAGATGGCCTTCCGCCTCCTCCGCCTGCTGGGCAGCAGCCGCCTCCTCCGCCTGCTGGGCAGCAGCCGCCTCCTCCGCCCCAGCAGCCGGCGGTCAGACCAGTCGGAGCCATACAAGATGAGTACCCTGAAGAGCACGAAGCTTATGTCGTGTTCACCAGCGTGGCTGACAATAAGCACAGCCGGCGACAACGACACCAAGAAGTGAATGCAGTAACGTCCAAGACCCTCGAGTTCATGCATTGGTCCGAGAAGCCCATCAACTGGAGCAGGGCCGACCACCCGGATGTGATGCCCAATCCGGGTTCCTACGCCCTGGTTTTGAATGTCACCTTTGCCACCGGTAAGCGAGCTGCTAGGTTTTCCCGAGTTCTGATAGATGGCGGCAGTAGCATCAACATTCTGTACAAGGATACCATGGAGAAGTTAGGAATCAGACAAAGGCAGCTTCGGTCCAGCCGGACTGTATTCCATGGAATAGTTCCTAGCCTTTCCTTCTCATCAATCGGCAAGATCCAGATAGACGTCCTCTTTGGAGACAAAGATCACTTCCGCCGAGAGCCAGTCTGGTTCAAAGTGGTGGACCTCAAGATCCCATACCATGCGCTACTTGGCCGACCTGCTCTGGCCAAGTTTATGGCGGTCCCCCACTATGCCTACCTCAAGATGAAGATGCCGAGTTCCAAGGGCATTCTGACCATAGCCGGCGACTACAAGAAGCCGTCCGCCTGCGCAGCCGAGAGCAGTCGGTTGGCCGAGTCCCTCATGATCGCAGCTGAGAAGCGGCTCCTTGACCGGGTTGTGGCGATGGCAGGCAAGCGGTCGGAGATGTCGCTTGATCCCAAGGAGTTGGAAGCTGAGGGCTCGTTCAAGACAGCCAAAGAGACAAAGAAGATTCCCTTGGACCTGGAGCACCCGAAGAGGTACACTGTCGTAGGTGCAAACCTCGACAGCAAATAGGAAGGCGAGCTCGTTGATTTCCTCCGTGAGAATCGGGACATCTTTGCATGGTCCCCAAAGACATGCCAGGTGTCCCGACGGATTTTGCCAAGCACAAGTTACACGTCCGGCCTGATGCCAAACCAGTCAGGAAGCCCTTGCGCCGCCTGTTAGAAGAGAAGAGAAGAGTCATTGGAGAAGAGATAGCCCGACTGCTAGCAGCCGGCTTCATCATGGAGGTGTTCTTTCCAGAATGGCTGGCCAACCCAGTCCTTGTGCTGAAGAAAAACAAGCAGTGGCGTATGTGTATTCATTACACCAGCCTCAACAAAGCATGCCCCAAGGACCCGTTCGCTTTGCCGAGAATCGACCAAGTGATAGACTCCACAGCCGGATGCGAGCTGTTGAGCTTTTTGGATGCATATTCAGGATATCACCAGATCAAGCTGAAACCGGCCGACAGACTGAAGACCGCCTTAATCACACCATTTGGAGCCTTCTGCTACTTGACCATGATGTTCGGCTTGAGGAATACCGGCGCCACGTTTCAACGTTGCATGCAGAAGTGCCTCCTCAAGCAACTCGGCAGAAACGCCCACGTTTACGTGGACGATGTGGTGTGAAGACGGAGAAGCGTGGAACGCTGCTAGAAGACCTCAAAGAGACCTTTGAGAACCTACGCCGGTTTCAAATCAAGCTCAACCCAGAGAAATGCGTCTTTGGAGTACCAGCCGGCCAGCTTCTTGGATTCCTGGTCTCAGAACGCGGCATAGAGTGCAACCCTGTGAAGATCAAGGCCACCGAGAGGATGGAAGTACCCACCCGACTATTGGACGTGCAGAAGTTCACTGGTTGTTTGGCATCCATCAGCCGATTCATCAGTCGGCTGGGCGAGAAGGCTCTTCCCCTGTACCAGTTCATGAAGAAGACCACCTTTTTCGAGTGGAACGACAAGGCAGACGAAGCTTTCCTCCAACTCAAAAATATGTTGACTACTCCACCTGTTCTGGTGGCTCCGACTCCTAAGGAGCCTATGCTCCTCTACATCGCCGCCACCAGCCGAGTGGTCAACACAGTCATCGTGGTAGAGCGCAAGGAGGAAGGCAAGGCACTACCAGTCCAGAGACCGGTATATTATTTGAGTGAAGTACTGTTGACCTCCAAGCAAAATTACCCCCACTACCAGAAGATGTGCTGTGGCGTGCACTTTGCCGTCAAGAGATTGAAGCCGTATTTTCAAGAGCACCCAATCACTATGGTCTGCACAGCTCCACTGGCCGAGATCATCGGAAGCCGAGATGCTTCGGGCCGAGTGGCCAAATGGGCCATAGATTTGGCCCCCTACACCATCTACTACCAGCCTCGCACCGCCATCAAGTCACAAGCGCTGGCTGACTTCCTCGTCGATAGGGCCGAGACCCAGTACCTGCCGCCAGCGCCCGACTCCACCCATTGGCGGATGCATTTTGATGATTGCAAGATGCGCACCAGTTAGGGAGCCGACATCGTCCTCACCTCTCCCAAAGGCGACAAGCTCAAATATGTGCTGCAAATCCATTTTGCCGCCTCCAACAATGTCACCGAATACGAGGCACTCATTCACGGGCTCCGGCTTGCCAAAGAGCTCGGCATTCATCGGATCCTGTGCTATGGTGACTCTGCCTTGGTGGTCCAGCAGCCGTCAGGCGACTAGGACGCCAAGGATGCAAACATGGCGAGCTACCGCTTCCTCGTACAGCAACTCAGTGGATATTTTGAAGGGTGCGGGTTTATCCATGTGCCAAGAAACGAGAACAAGCAAGCAGATGCCCTGGCATGAATTGGCTCCATCCGTCAAGCAATGCCAACCGGCGTCGCCCTTCAACGCCTCCTCAAGCCGTCCGTTAGGCCATCGCTAAAGTCAGATTCTATCTTTGTGCCGGCTCCTCCTGAAGCAGTCGGATCCGACTTGAAAGCTCCAGCGGACGGCACGGGAATTCTAACAAGCGGCCTGGGGGCCGCGGCAGTTGCACCCGGCCCGGGGACTATAGCGGCCAGCCCGGGGATTGCAGAGCTCGGCCAGGGGACTGCACCAATCGGCTCGAGGACTTCGTCGACCCAGCAAGCGGCTGCTGACTCCAACCCGCCGCCTCCCGGCCCAACCGCCCTCGTCCAAGTTGCAGTCCTAACAGTCGAAGAAATCGCAGCACCTTCATGGGCCCAGCCCATCCTCAATTTCCTGGTGAACAAAGAGCTGCCGACTGATGAGATCTCGGCCCGGCAAGTGCAACGCCGGGCAACATCTTACACCATAGTCAACAGAGAGCTTGTGAGGTGCAGTGTCACTGGTGTCTACCAGCGCTGCGTGGAGCCGGAGCAAGGCCAAGTGATTCTCAAAGACATCTATCAAGGTGAGTGTGGCCACCACGCGGCTTCAAGAGCACTTGTCGCCAAAGCCTTCCGCCATGGTTTTTTCTGGCCGACTACTCTAGAAGACGCCAAGGACTTGGTCCAAAGATGCAAAGGGTGCCAGAAATTCCGTTCCAAGCCACATCAGCCGGCTTCTGCACTCAAGACTATTCCCATTGCCTGGCCCTTTGCTGTCTGGGGCCTGGACATGGTGGGACCATTCAAAACTGCATGAGGCTGCATGACTCATCTGCTTGTCGCGGTGGACAAGTTCACCAAGTGGATAGAAGCAAAACCAATCAATAAGTTGAACGGTCCAACTGCTGTGACTTTCATCTCTGACATCACCGTCCGATACGGCATACCGCACAACATCATCACTGACAATGGCACAAACTTTGCCAAAGGCGCCTTGGCTCATTTCTGCACGACGCAGGGCATCCGACTGGACTTAGAGTCCGTTGCCCATCCGCAGTCAAATGGCTAGGTGGAGCGAGCAAACGGCCTCATCTTGTCCGGCATCAAGCCTCGACTGGTCGAGCCTTTGGAACGGTCGTCCGGCTGCTGGCTCGACGAGCTACCGACCGTCCTCTGGAGTCTGCGCACAACTCTGAACAAGTCAACTGGCTTTACGCCTTTCTTCCTCATCTACGGTACCGAAGCCGTCATCCCAACGAACATAGAATTCGACTCCCCTCGAGTCACCATGTACACCGAAGAGGAGGCAGAATAAGCACGACAAGATGGCGTCAATCTGCTGGAAGAGGGCCGGTTGCTGGCACTCAGCCGGTCCAGCATCTACCAGCAAAGCCTACGCCGTTACTACAATCGGAAGGTCAAGCCGAGTTCTTTCCAAGAAGGAGACCTTGTGCTCTGGCTGATCCAGCGAACAGCCGGCCAGCACAAGCTCTCAGCGCCTTGGGAAGGCCCCTTCATCATCAGCAAAGTGTTGGGCAACGACTCCTACTACCTGATCAACGCTCAGAAGCCTCGAGCATGCAAGAGAGACGACTCCGGCAAGGAGACGGAGCGGCCATGGAATGCAAATCTCCTCCGAAGATTTTATAGTTAAATGCAGTATGTACCACGCTACCTTTTGTACTAAAGTACGAAGACTCTGGGTCCCCCGAGAAGAGCTCGGGGACTGCCCTGTTTTATCTATATGATAAGAATTATGCCTCTGAGTATGTCATTTTTTTGTTATGCCGCCTGGCACCGGGTTCGACTAGTCGGCCGGGGACTTGCCGTCGCATTCTATGCAATGCTTCCTGTAGCCGGACAAGTAATGTGTGGCACTTAAGCCGTCTCCTGCCAGAAGCCGCAGCTCGCAGAGCGACTGCATGGTGGGCAGGAGCAAGGTAGAAAGGGTGCCCACATGAAAAATGGCTAAGGACACAAAGCATGTGCATAGTCTAAGCCGGCTTCCCGCCTTTTACGACCGACTGTTGAGCAGCCGGCCCGCCGTTTTCTATTCAACTCGCTAAAGAGCTCTAACGGCTAAGTACTTGCCTTCCCAAAAGTAGCTAAGTACTTGACCCAGCAACAGTCCGCAGAGCGGCTGTTTGGCTGGCAAGACGGCAACCAAGGGAAGGCGGCAAAGGGAATAGCCAAAGAGCAATGAGCAAGAAAAGATAGAACTCGGAATAATATTTACATAGTAAAGGCCCTTGGCCGATCTTCAACTAAAGTTCAAGATACACCCCGTAGGTGGAATTGTGCAAAAAATAACAAGTTCATCGAGACTGATAGACAGGTGAAGTAAAAGATAAAATGGCGGCCTAGGAAGCGGCAGAAGGGCTCGGAGGATCGGAGGAGTCGGCGGTTGATACGTCCATTTTGCATCATGCTTTTATATCGATATTTATTGCATTATGGACTGTTATTTCACTTTATGTCACAATACTTATGGCTATTCTCTCTTATTTTACAAGGTTTACATAAGGAGGGAGAATGCCGGCAGCTGGAATTCTGGGCTAGAAAAGGAGCAAATATTAGAGACCTATTCTATGCAACTCCAAAAGTCCTGAAACTCCACGGAACATCTTAAAATAAATAAAGAAAAATGCTCGCCAAAGATGAAGGCCAGGGGGCCCACACCCTGCTCACGAGGGTGGGGGGCGCCCCTCCTAGGGCGCGCCCCCTACCTCGTGGGCCCCCTGGTGGCTCTCCGACGTCCATCTTCTCCTATATGAAGTCTTTCGATGAGAAAAAAATAAGGAGGAACTTTTCGGGACGAGACTCCGCCGCCACGAGGTGGAACCTTGACGGATCCAATCTAGAGCTCTGGCAGAGCTGTTCTGCCGGGGAAAGTTCCCTCCGACAATGGGAAATCATCACCATCATCATCACCAACGCTCCTCTCATCGGGAGAGGGCAATCTCCATCAACATCTTCACCAGCACCATCTCATCTCCAAACCCTAGTTCATCTCTTGTATCCAATTCTTGTCTCAAAGTCCGGGATTGGTGCTAGTAGGTTGCTAGTAGTGTTGATTACTCCTTGTAGTTGATGCTAGTTGGTTTATTTGGTGGAAGATCATATGTTCAGATCCTATATGCATATTATTACCCCTCTGATTATGAACATGAATATGCTTTGTGAGTAATTACGTTTGTTCCCGAGGACAAGGGAGAAGTCTTGCTATTAGTAGTCATGTGAATTTGGTAGTCGTTTGATATTTTGATAAGATGTATGTTGTCTAGCCTCTAGTGGTGTTATGTGAACGTCGACTACATAACTCTTCACCATTATTTGGGCCTAGAGGAGGGCATTGGGAAGTAATAAGTAGATGATGGGTTGCTAGAGTGACAGAAGCTTAAACCCTTGTTTATGCGTTGCTTCGTAAGGGGCTGATTTGGATCCACGTGTTTCATGCTATGGTTAGGTTTACCTTAATACTTTTGTTGTAGTTGCGGATGCTTGCAATAGAGGTTAATCATAAGTGGGATTCTTGTTCAAGTAAGAACAACACCCAAGCACCGGTCCACCCACATATCAAATTATCAAAGTATCAAACGCGAATCATATGAACGTGATGAAAACTAGCTTGATGATACCCCCTCCGGCGGAGCTCCGGAACAGGCCCCAAGATGGGATCTCGTGGATACAGAAAGTTGCGGCGGTGGAATTAGGTTTTTGGCTCCGTATCTGATCGTTTGGGGGTACGTAGGTATATATAGGAGGAAGGAGTACGTCCGTGGAAAAATAGGGGGCACACGAGGGTGGAGGGCGCGCCTGGGGGGGGGGTAGGTGCGCCCCCTACCTTGTGGCCTCCTCCTTTGTTTCTTGACGTGGGGTCCAAGTCTCATGTATCATATTCAGTGAGAAAATCACGTTCCCGAAGGTTTCATTCCGTTTGGACTCCGTTTGATATTCCTTTTCTTTGAAACCCTAAAATAGGCAAAAAAAACAGTAATTCTGGGCTGGGCCTCCGGTTAATAGGTTAGTCCCAAAAATAATATAAAAGTGGAAAATAAAGCCCAATAATGTCCAAAACAGTAGATGATATAGCATGGAGCAATCAAAAATTATAGATACGTTGGAGACGTATCAAGCATCCCCAAGCTTAATTCCTGCTCGTCCTGGAGTAGGTAAATGATAAAAACAGAATTTTTGATGCGGAGTGCTACTTGGCATAATTTTAATGTAATTCTTCTTAATTGTGGTATGAATATTCAGATCCGAAAGATTCAAGATAAAAGTTTATATTTACATAAAAATAATAATACTTCAAGCATACTAACAAAGCAATCATGTCTTCTCAAAATAACATGGCCAAAGAAAGTTATCCCTACAAAATCATATAGTCTGGCTATGCTCTATCTTCACCACACAAAGTATTTAAATCATGCACAACCCTGATGACAAGCCAAGCAATTGTTTCATACTTTTGACATTCTCAAAACTTTTTCAATCTTCACGCAATACATGAGCGTGAGCCATGGATATAGCACTATAGGTGGAATAGAATGGTGGTTGTGGAGAAGACAAAAAGGGAGAAGATAGTCTCACATCAACTAGGTGTATCAACGGGCTATGGAGATGACCATTAATAGATATCAATGTGAGTGAGTAGGGATTTCCATGCAACGGATGCACTAGAGCTATAAGTATATGAAATCTCAAAAAGAAACTAAGTGGGTGTGCATCCAACTTGCTTGCTCATGAAGACCTAGGGCAATTTGAGGAAGCCCATCATTGGAATATACAAGCCAAGTTCTATAATGAAAAATTCCCACTAGTATATGAAAGTGACGAAATGAGAGACTCTCTACTATGAAGATCATGGTGCTACTTTGAAACACAAGTGTAGTAAAAGGATAGTAGCATTGCCCCTTCTCTCTTTTTCTTTCATTTTTTATTTGGGCCTTTTCTCTTTTTTTATGGCCTCTTTTCATTCTTTTTCTTTTTTTATTTTTCGTCCGGAGTCTTATCCCGACTTGTGGGGGAATCATAGTCTCCATTATCCTTTCCTCACTTGGGACAATGCTCTAAGAATGATGATCATCACACTTTTATTTTCTTACAACTCAACAATTACAACTCGATACTTAGAACAAAATATGACTCTATATGAATGATTCCGGTGGTGTACCGGGATATGCAATGACTCATGAGTGACATGTATGAAATAATTATGAATGGTGGCTTTGCCACAAATACGATGTCAACTACATGATCATGCTAAGCAATACGACAATGATGGAGTGTGTCATAATAAACGGAACAGTGGAAAGTTGCACGACAATATATCTCGGAATGGCTATGGAAATGCCATAATATGTAGGTATGGTGGCTGTTTTGAGGAAGGTATATGGTGGGTGTATGATACCGGCGAAAGGTGTGCGGTATTAGAGAGGCTAGCAATGGTGGAAGGAAGAAAAAGTGCGTATAATCCATGGACTCAACATTAGTCATAAAGAACTCATATACTTATTGCAAAAATCTACAAGTTATCAAAGCAAAGTATTACGTGCATGCTCCTAGGGGGATAGATTGGTAGGAAAAGACCATCGCTCGTCCCCGACCGCCACTCATAAGGAATACAATCAATAAATAAATCATGCTCCGACCTCATCACATAACGGTTCACCATACGTGCATGCTACGGGAATCACAAATCTTAACACAAGTATTTCTCAAATTCACAACTACTCAAATAGCACAACTTTAATATCACCATCTTCATATCTCAAAACAATTGTCAAGCATTAAACTTCTCATAGTATTCAATACACTCATAAGAGAATTTTATTATTAATTTTGTATACCTAGCATATAAGGATTTTTAAAGAAAATTACCATGCTATTTAAGACTCTCATAATAATCTAAGTGAAGAATGAGAGATCAATAGTTTCTATAAAACAAATCCACCACTGTGCTCTAAAAGATATAAGTGAAGTACTAGAGAAAAACTATATAACTCAAAAGATATAAGCGAAGCACATAGAGTATTCTAACAAATTCCAAATCATGTATGGCTCTCTCAAAAGGTGTGTACAGCAAGGATGATTGTGGTAAACTAAAAAAATAAAGAATCAAATAATAAAAGACGCTCCAAGCAAAACACATATCATGTGGTGAATAAAAATATAGCTCCAAGTAAAGTTACCGATAGAAGTAGACGAAAGAGGGGATGCCTTCCGGAGCATCCCCAAGCTTTGGCTTTTAGGTCTCCTTAGATTATCTTGGGGGTGCCATGGTCATCCCCAAGCTTAGGCTCTTGCAACTCCTTGTTCCATAATCCATCAAATCTTTACCCAAAACTTGAAAACTTCACAACACAAAACTCAAAGTAGAAAATCTCGTGAGCTCCGTTAGTTAAAGAAAACAAAAGACCACTTCAAGTTACTGTAATTAAATCATTCTTTATTTATATGGGATATTTAAATTAGTGCCCCTGGTTCCTTAGTTGTGCTCACTTTTCCCCATGCTCCAAACATTTGCTCACTTTTCCCCTCTTCCTTAGCTGAAACTCTCACGAATGCTCATAGCGGGCGTTTGCCGTCTTGACCGTCCATTGACCGTTAATTGCTGACTAGTGGGGCCGAGTCTTCATCTGACTGTTGCTTGCTGACGTGTGGGACCGCAAGGAGACACGTATTGGGAAGCTTGTCTGAATGTGAAACAGATCTAGACAGGCCGCACTGCATCGCGCCGCCCCACCCCCTCCGCCGGCGTCGTGTCGTGTCCACCGCAGTTGTTTCCTCCACCCTATGCCCTATTCCGTTCATCGGCGACGCTGCATCTGCGCCAGATATAGCCCACCTCCTCATCTGGGATTACATAGCGATGTTGAGTGAGGACGCCCGGAATGCAGTCGACCCTGGAGAGGATTGGGTCAAATCCGCGGCAGATAATTCATGGATTAAACTTGGGTAAGCATTGTTTCCTCTCGAATTGACATTCTAAGTCGTATTGTAGGTCGTATTTGACTTCTGTTTGCTTGAATCATTCGAATTTGTGCTCGATTTTACCCGGCTAACTGAAGCCTTTGTTTCCTTCCCCCAACAAAATAGGATTGATCCCACGCTGGCTTTCCGGCTGGCGATTAGAATGGAAACTAGTGTGTTGTGTGGTACTAAACCGCATTTGATTTCATCATTTTTCTATCCCAAAGTGGTAGAAACCAGCATATCTTTCAAAGATTTGCAAGCTGAGCTCCGAAACACCTATCCCTGGAGTGATGCCGATGCTGTTGAATTGAATTACTTCAGCAGTGACGAGCAAAGATTTCTCCCACTAACTTGCGACGATTACGTTCATCGAGCCACAACATGCCTACTGCCAATTCTGGTTCCGATTCACCTGCTGCTTCTCGTGTACCTTCTGCAGTTGGTGTAGAAGAAGATGCAGAACCTGACGAGGCAGTGCCTACAAATGATGATGAAGACGAGATGATGTTTCCTGAACTGGTCGATGTAGCCAGTCAGCAAGCAGTGGATGACTAATATATGGAGGAGCCCATCAGCCAAGCTAGGTTTGATGACACTGACGATGAAGAGAAGGTGGAGAACATGGACAATTTAATCGAGGATGAATACGATGGTGATGACATGCCAACAATTGAGTGGAACCGGGAAAAACCCGAGCTTAGTGTAGGTACCATTTTCCAATCAATGGTGGACTGTCGGAATGCAGTGACAACATGGTGCATTATATCTGAAAACACCTATAAGATTAAAAGGAGTGAGCCAGCAAGGTTCACAGTTTTTTGTCCATATCCTAGGTGTAGGTGGAAGTTGCATGCATCTCGTATGAGAAAGAGCAAATATGTCCAGGTAATCCAAGTTCAGTTAGTAATTTAGTTTCAGATCTTTGAGTAAGGTTTCTTAACTGTTTTTACCCTTTTATTTTGTTTCAGATAAATAAAAACCCACACAAGCACACCTGTCCACCTGGAGGGGGAGGGGGGAAAGCCAAAACCAAGCTAGCAAAAACTAGGTGGGTGGCAGATGCTATATTGGATTGGCTGAGAGAAGAACCTGGACTTGGTCCAACAACACTCCATGGGAAGCTTTTTGAGAAGTACAAGATAGAAATTCCTTACATGAGAATTTTCATTGCTAGGGAAAAGGCTCTTGGCAGAATTAGTGGTCAATGGAATGACAGTTTTCAGCTGCTTTACACTTTCAAAGCTGAAGTGGAGATGGCAAGTCCAGGGAGTGTTGTAGAGATTGTCAAGCATACAGTTCCATTCAAAATAAAAGGTAAGTCATTTCAGAAGGAGTGCTTCAGAAGGGCTTTTGTTTGTTTCAAGGCTTGCTGGCAGGGGTTTCTAGATGGTTGCAGGCCCTATTTGGCTGTAGATGCTACACATTTGACTGGAAGATGGAGAGGACAGCTAGTAGCAGCTTCTGCAGTTGATGGACACAACTGGCTATTCCCAGTTGCATTTGGTGTGGTGGAGGCAGAGTCTGAGGAAAGTTGGGTCTGGTTTCTGCAGCAGTTGCGCAACATTATAGGCACACCCCCAGGTTTAGCTATACACACAGATGCTTGCAAGGGTTTAGAGAGTGCAGTGGAAATTGTATTCCCTGGAGTGGAGCATAGGGAATCTATGCGACACCTAGCGCATAATTTGAAAAAGAAGTTCAAAGGTAAAGTTTATGATGAGAACTTATGGCCAGCATCATACACATGCAGCGAAAGGAAGCATGAACACCATTTGAGAGTGTTGTATGCTCAAAATCCTCTTGTGAAGGAGTACATGGATGCACATCATGGCAAGATGTGGTTAAGAAGCAAATTCAACGAAATCTGCAAAGTAGATTATGTGACCAGTAACCTTGCAGAATGCTTCAATTCAAAATTCAAGTCAGTGAAAGGGCTCTTGTTGTGGCAAGCATTTGACAAGATGAGGCAAATGATCATGATAAAGATGGCTCTTCGCAAAAGAATTGCAGAAACACAATATGTTGGTCATCAAATGCTCCCATCACTGATTAAGGCATTGCACTTGAAGGCAAGAGGACTGAAGATGAAATGTATTCGATCTGGTACATATGAGGGAGAGGTTACCTATACTGACACTAAAATAGGGTATGGAGCTATCCTGTGAACCTAAGTACTAGAGAATGTACTTGTAGGCAATGGCAGATCCGTGGGAAGCCATGCATACATGGCCTACATCTGATGACCATTATCGGGGGTGCAGATGGTGAAGTTGATCAATATTGCTCTGAGTATTTCTCTGTTGCCAAATTTATGGCTTCTTATGCTGACAATGTGCCTGCACTATTGGGGAAAGATCAATGGAACATAGTAGATCCATGGTTCAAACTCCACCCTCCTGTCATTACTAGACCACCAGGAAGACCAAGGAACCAGAGGATTAGAGCAGGTGAGGAGGGTCGTCTACCAAAGAAGCGTTCTTGCAAAAAATGTGGAGTTCTGGGGCATATTTCTAGGCTTTGTACCAATGAAGTGGATGCATCATTTGGAGAGAAGGAAAGATGGACATCAGCCAATGCTGAGGAGAATGCAGCAGCAATGGAGATTGAAGATACAGTGGAGAATGCAGCAGCAAATGAAGCAGTGGAGAATGCAGCAGCAAATGAAGCATCTTGGTATGTGTTTGCATTTGTAGAATGCAGCTACCCTTTTGTTTGCATTTGTTCTCTTTTTTGCCTATGGCTTATAATTTTATTTACCAGCTCTAGGGAGAAAAGGCCAAGAGATGAAGAAGTAGAAGATTTTGAAACCATGGCCTTTGATGGTTTTGAAGCTATAAGAGGGGAAGAGGAGGGGGAAATTTTTCCAATTGTGCCTTTAAAGATTACTGAACCCATAGATGACCGTCAAATGGTTGTCAAGTGCTCGGCGAGTGGAACTACTCCATCAGCACCTCCACGGGGAAAACCCCAAGTAAAGCCCAAGATCAAAAGAAACAAGAGTCTGAAAGAAAAGAGCATCTCAACCAGGGAAACCAGGAGCAAGACGGTGAAGCCAGCTGCAAACACAAGGAGCAAGTCAAAAATTTGAATTAAGTTGTTGGGAAATGTTTGTGTTGTCAATTTGAGGGCGAGTCGATCACTTAAAACTTGGTAGATTTGTATTAAGATGTTGGCATCTTAAAACTTGGTAAATTTGAGCTACTATGAAAAGTTATCAGTTGTAATAATGTTGCTTCTACTTTGGTTTCTTATTTGAGTCAGAACTCAAATTTTCATCAAAATTTGAATTTAAATCAATATTTGAATTTGGGCCAAATTTAGGATTTGAGCCAAAGTTGAAGTTGAACATTGGAGGTTCATTGCTCTGTGCGGTGTATTTGATCGAGCATTTGAAGTCCAATGTTCGTAGGTGAACAGTCCGAATGAGAAATGTGCTAGAAACGAGATCGAAAGCTAGGGTAAACAGCCCTATTTGAAATCAAGTTTTTCTTGACCTTGCCTAAATGAGGCATATATATTTTTATTAACACTTGTTCCATATATATAGGGTAAAAACGAAGTCTCACTATTTATTGATTAATATTCATATTACTATATTTTTTTGAAAAAATATGCTTTTAATTCAAAACCGTCAAATAACACGTTTTAGATATGAAAATGAAAAATTAAGTTCGGATCCTTCTTATTCACTTCAAAATGAAGCTATGGAAATTTTTCGGATTTTTTTGAATTATTTTGATTTTTTTCAAACCCTAAACCCTCTCTCCCTATTCTACGAACTTCGAACATGTTCATAGGTGATAGCTCATTTGTGTGAAGCCTTTTTTCATGAAAATGACCTACACCAAGTTTATATTTTTTTCTCATAACCTTGTCACATATGACGGCTATGTGTGCAAGAATTACAACATTTTGATTTTTTTTGAATTTTTAAAAACATTTGAACTTGATTTCGGTAGATCACTTCAAAACATGATTTTTCAAAAAAACGCCCCTATACCTAGTTTATATTTTTTATGGTAACTAGGTCTCATAAACGGACAAACTACGTTTGTTTTATATTTTTGCGATTTTTTCTAATTTAGTTATGGACATTTGAAATCTGGTCAAACCCTAATAACCCCGTTGACTCACTCATAACCCCGCAGAAATGCTCCAAACCCTAGCGTCGAACGTCCGCCGTCGGATCCTACCAAGCGCCAAACACCACCCGTCAGATGTGGGGCAGGCATGCGCGATCCGCGTGATGCATCCTGAATGGCTACTGCACTGTCCTTCTCGGGTTTTTACGATCTGCCCCACTTTACATATGAAATTGTATTTTTCGCACATGACCACCACATGTCAGTGTTAAGAGTTGGTTCAAATATTCAAATTGCAAAATACAATGTGGCAAATTGTCAATATAGCTTCCCCTTCTCCTCTTCTCCATTTGACAAACAAAGGCATCGAGCAGATCGAGCAACTCCTCTGTTTCTTTCCCCCATCTTCTCGTTCTTCTTCCTCTCGAGCAATTCCTCTGTTTCTTACTCTCGGGCAATATGTCGACCTCCTCGTCAGCCCCCCGTTCCACGTGGCCGGTGTATGGTCCAGTGCCGATGACTCAATACATTGACTGCCCACGGACTGCGCCACTGAAGCGCTTGACTTCGAAGGAGGAGAAGAATGGGAACTTTGGGCGCGAGTTCGTCAAATGCGAGAGCAAGCTGCAGGGGCAGGTTAGATCTGAGTTTTCGTCGCATCCTTTATCTCTAATTTCTCAAAAAATCTGTCAGATTTGGATTTAGGTTACATGATTTCGTTTTCAGATCGTGAAGAAATGCCACCATTTCGAGTGGATGGATGATTACATCCAGAGGCTTCAAGGGTTGGGCTTGCTGGATTCGAGGGGGAATGCAATCCGTGAGTTCAATCTGCCCCATGACAGTGCAGCTCCGGCAGCAGCAACGCGTCCAGAATACCCGATGGTGGTAGATGTCAAACTGAAGACGGAATTGAAGAAGATGAACAAGAACTTCAAGCAGCTGATTGAGTTGAAGAAGCAATCCAATCTGATAGCTTTAGGAATACTTGCTCTAGGAATTTTTTACTTGATGGCCATCTCTCGTTAGAGATATTTGTCTACTGTTGTTGCCACTGTTTAGCAATCCAAGTCTGTTTATCTCAAATGCAACTCTGTTTAGTGCAACTATCGATCTCCGAATGTATGCAGTTTACTGTTAAGTTTTGACACTTTCAGTTTCGGCAGAAGACAACTAACAGTTCAGTGATAGGATTATTTTGTTAGCTAATAACCTCGAGTGTTGGATCATACCCTAGCTCGTCAGATGACAGTAAGCAGTACTTGAGCAGCATAAGGGATATACATCAAGTTCATCTCTTCTCTCTCGCACTTGCCAAACTTCTGTCCTCGAGTTCGTCAGTTCTGCTAGAAAAAAACCCTAGTTCATGGGCCCAAAGAGAATCAAGCTGCAATAGACCCACAAAGGATAAATGAGGCCCAGAAACAAGCAATGTTTCTTTTTTTGTTTAGGAACGATTGCTTTGTTCTTTTTTGTTTTTGATTGATTTTTTTCATTAATTTGATTGCCCAATCTCTTCTATATCATTGAGGAATTTTTTTGGCTTTCCTTTATGGGTCCCTTCATTTTTTAGAATCAAAGTATTTGCAAACCGCAGTATTATTATGCCTAGCGAACCAATACTTCATGATTGGAAAAAGAGGTCCAACCCTCTTTTTATATACTTCAAACATAGTGTAGTTAAAACTACACTTTTGACTAAAGCCAAACATCTCAAAGTATTTGATACTTCAATATTTCTGAAAACGAAAGTATTCTTGGAATACCTAAAAAATACAGAGCTCTCAAACCAAACCGTGTACAAATGTACAATATGTTCTTATTTTTAGAAGGCATCTATAAACACATCATTTTTAGTTAGTTTGGTTAATTTTTCCCACGCCAATTAGCCGTGTCTAAACTTGGGACAAACAAAATACAAACATAACAAAGCATTAATATAACACACATAACTTAACTTAGATAGGGTTGCTAGGGCAACATAAGTTCTTACATATAACACGACACCGATAGATAATAATAATTAACCTTACATAGATAGGGTAGCTAGCTCGGGCAACACACACACCAAACTCACACTACATAGTAGATAGGGTAGCTAGGGAAAACCACCATGTCTTCACCGTCGTCTTCACCTTAACCGCCGGCTTCACCATCGTCTTCGCTGCCGGCTTCAGTACTGCTCCTCCTCAAGGCCGTTGTCACCGAGGTAGTACGGGAGGCTGTGCATGCGGTTGCGAGCGGGGAAGACGCTCTCGAAGTCGGTGAAGATGTTATAGGTGGTGAATGCGATGAACTCGCACCCACACCAATACACCTTGCCGAGCAGGTAGTAGGCATCGAACCTGTTGGTGAAGTGGACGATGAGCCCTACCACTAGAGCGTTGGCGTGGGGTTGAACATGGGCGGCGAGCCCACCGGGAGGTGGTGGAAGCCCGCACGGAGGAACCCCCGTGCAAGCTCAGTGCTACCCCTCCAGCATGAGAACGCCCACACGCGGAGCGATGCCTCAACGACGACGTTGGCGGGTTACCGCCGTTCTGGCACGGTGGGCAGCTCTTGGAACATCGGCCCGTTGTACTGCATCTTGCTCGCTTCGCTGAGTGGAATGGCTTTGGCTTTTGGGGAAATAAGAGAAGTGGGAGGCGCAGATGGATCTGTAGAAGAAGAGGCAATGCAGGGTAGTTTAACTAGCCGGGGGAGACGAAGTGGGTACACGCACAAACGGCGTAGATCGTGACTCAGTGCGTGCGTGAACCATTGCGACCATCAATGTGTGAACGTGAATCAATGCAAGCGTGCTTTGCGTGCTCTGCGTTGGCGGCTGCCTGCCTCCCCCTTCTGCGTGCTCTACATTGGCAGCCGCCTACCTCCCATTCACGAGCGTGCGTGCAGCCTGCCCCTTCAGCCACCGACATATGGACGTGAGCGGCAGCCGTGCGGCGTGAACCGATGCCTCTACATATGGACGCGAGCGTGCGTGCAGCCTGCCCCTTCTGCCACCGGTACGTATGCCTGCGACGCGTGAAACGATGCTGCGAAGCGACTGAATCCACCGGCAACCGTGCGGCACGGATCTATGCGTGCGTGTCGGCGTGCATGCATGCGATTAGGTCTAGGTCACTAGATGCGTGCGTGGCGGTGTTCTCATGCATAGCAGGCTACATCGATGCCAAAGCCGGGCATGCATAGCAGGCTGCATCCATCGATAGCAGGCTTTTTTAATTTATTACCAACAAACTAACGGGACCGTCCTATGAACACAAACAAGGCCCAACCAGCGAAGCCATAGCCACAGTCAACAGAGTCCAACGTGGCCCACAAGTCAGTTAACAGCTAAGACGGCAAACGTCTGTTATGAACATTTGTGAGAGTTTCAGCTAAGGGAGTGGGGAAAAGTGAGCAAAAGTTTGAAGCGTGGGGAAAACTGAGCACAACTAAGGAATTGGGGGCACAGATGGAATAAGCCCTATTTATATTGGTGTTAAACCTACTGTATTCCAACTTTTCTATGGTTTATAAACTATTTTACTAGCCATAGATTCATCAAAATAAGCAAACAACACACGAAAAACAGAATCTGTCAAAAATAGAACAGTCTGTAGTAATCTGTACCTAGCGCAAGATCTGGAACCCCAAAAATTCTAAAATAAATTGAGGGACGTGAAGAATTTATCTATTAATCATATTCAAAAAGAATTAACTAAATATCACTCCAAATAAAAATGGCAGCAGTTCTCGTGAGCGCTAAAGTTTCTGTTTTTTATAGCAAGATGTCAAGACTTTCCCCAAGTCTTCCCAACGGTTCTACTTGGCACAAACACTAATTAAACACAAAAACACAACCAAAACAAAGGCTAGATAAATTATTTATTACTAAACAGGAGCAAAAAGCAAGGAATAAAAATAAAATTGGGTTGCCTCCCAACAAGCGCTATTGTTTAATGCCCCTAGCTAGGCATAAAAAGCAAGGATAGATCTAGGTATTGCCATCTTTGGTAGGCAATCCATAAGTCGCTCTCATAATAGATTCATAAGGTAATTTAATTTTCTTTCTAGGAAAGTGTTCCATGCCTTTCCTTAACGGAAATTGGAATCTAATATTTGCTTCCTTCATATCAATAATTGCACCAATCGTTCTAAGGAAAGGTCTACCAAGAATAATAGGACATGAAGGATTGCAATATGTGTCTAGAACAATAAAATCTATGGGCACATAATTCCTATTTGCAACAATAAGAACATCATTAATTCTTCCCATAGGTTTCTTAATAGTGGAATCTGCAAGGTGCAAGTTTAGAGAGCAATCATCAAAATCACGGAAACCTAACAAATCACACAAAGTCTTTGGAATCGTGGAAACACTAGCACCCAAATCACATAAAGCATAGAACTCATGATCTTTAATCCTAATTTTAATAATTGGTTCCCACTCATCATAAAGTTTTCTAGGGATAGAAACTTCCAATTCAAGTTTTTCTTCATAAGATTGCATCAAGGCATCAACGATATGTTTAGTAAACGCTTTATTTTGACTATAAGCATGAGGAGAATTTATCACGGATTGCAACAAGGAAATACAATCAATCAAAGAGCAATTTTCATAATTAAATTCCTTGAAATCCAAAATAGTGGGTTTAGCAACATCTAGGGTTTTAATTTCTTCAATCCCACTTTCATCAAACTTAGCATCAAGATCTAAAGACTCCGAATTTTTGGAACGTCTTCTAGGTAAAGGTGGATCATATTCAGTCCCATTATTATCAAGATTCATACTGCAAAACAAAAATTTAATAGGGGACATATCAATAACTTTTAGATCTTCATCTTTATTTTCATAGGAACTAGAAGAACACGCTCTTATAAAGGCATCTTTCTTAGCACACATCCTAGTGGTTCTTTCTTTACACTCATGAATGGAAATTTTCATGGATTTGAGAGACTCATTGATATCATGCTTAGGTGGAATAGATCTAAGATTCAAAGAATCAACATCAAGAGAAATTCTATCAACGTTCCTAGCTAAATCATCAATCTTAAGCAATTTTTCTTCAATCAAAGCTTTGAAATTCTTTTGCGAAGTAATAAATTCTTTAATATTGGATTCAAAATCAGAGGGCATCTTATTATAATTTCCATAAGAATTGTTGTAGGAATTACCATAATTATTAGAGGGATTACTAGGATAAGGCCTAGGATTAAAATTTCCTCTATACGCGTTGTTACCAAAATTGTTCCTACCAACAAAATTCACATCCATAGATTCATTATTTTTCTCAATCAAAGTAGACAAGGGCATATCATTAGGATCAGAAGAAACACTCTTACTAGCAAATAATTTCATAAGTTCATCCATCTTTCCACTCAAAACATTAATTTCTTCTATCGCATGCACCTTTTTATTAGAAGATCTTCAGTATGCCATTGAGAATAATTAACCATAATATTATCTAGGAGTTTAGTAGCTTCTCCTAAAGTGATTTCCATAAAAGTGCCTCCCGCGGCCGAATCTAAAAGATTTCTAGAAGCAAAGTTCAATCTGGCATAAATTTTTTGTATAATCATCCACAAATTCAAACCATGAGTAGGGCTATTACGTATCATTAATTTCATCCTGTCCCAAGCTTGTGCAACATGTTCATGATCAAGTTGCTTAAAATTCATAATATCGTTTCTAAGGGAGATGATCTTAGCGGGAGGAAAATACTTAGAGATAAAAGCATCTTTGCACTTGTTCCAAGAATCAATACTATTTTTAGGCAAAGACGAAAACCAAGCTTTAACACGATCTGTAAGCAAAAAAGGAAATAGCTTCAATTTAACAATATCATTATCCACCTCTTTCTTCTTTTGCATATCACACAAATCAACAAAGCTATTTAGATGGGTAGCGGCATCTTCACTAGGAAGGCTGGAGAACGGATCTTTCATAACAAGATTCAGCAAAGCGGCATTAATTTCACAAGATTCAGCATCGGTAAGAGGAGAAATCGGAGTGCTACTAAAATCATTGTTGTTGGTATTGGTAAAGTCACACAATTTAGTGTTATCTTGAGCCATCGTGACAAGCAAGCAATCCAACACACAAGCAAACGAAAAGCAAGCGGGCAAAAAGAGGCAAATAAAGAAAGATAGGGGGATAGAGAGAGAGAGGGCGAATAAAATGGAAAGGGTGAAGTGGGGGAGAGGAAAACGAGAGGCAAATTGCAAATAATGTAGTGCGGGAGATAAGGATTGTGATGGGTACTTTGTATGTTGGCTCAACGACGCCAAAAATTGCTTGTTGTTTGGAGTCAAATCTTGACTTGCACGAACCTCCCCGGCAACGGCGCCAGAAATCCTTCTTGCTACCTCTTGAGCACTGCATTAGATTTCCCTGAAGAGGAAGGGATGATGCATCAAAGTAGCGTAAGGATTTCCCTTAGTTTTTGAGAACCAAGGTATCAATCCAGTAGGAGGTTGCGCGCGCGTCCCCTAGTACCTGCACAAAGCAAATAACTCCTTTCAACCAACGCGATAAGGGGTTGTCAATCCCTTCATGGTCACTTATGAGAGTGAGATCTGATAGATATGATAAGATAATATTTTCTGTATTTTTATGATAAAGATGCAAAGTAAAATAAAAGCAAAGTAAAAAGCAAAGGAAATAACTAAGTATTGGAAGATTAATATGATGAAGATAGACCCGGGGGCCATAGGTTTCACTAGTGGCTTCTCTCAAGAGCATAAGTATTCTACGGTGGGTGAACGGATTACTGTTGAGCAATTGACAAAATTGAGCATAGTTATGAGAATATCTAGGTATGATCATATATATAGGCATCACGTCCGAGACAAGTAGACCGACTCCTACCTGCATCTACTACTATTACTCCACTCATCGACCGCTATCCAGCATGCATCTAGAGTATTAAGTTCATGAAAATAGAGTAATGCCTTAAGAAAGATGACATGATGTAGAGGGATAAATTCATGCAATATGATAAAAAAAACATCTTGTTATCCTCGATGGAAACAATACAATATGTGCCTTGCTACCCCTACTATCAGTGGGAAAGGACACCGCAAGATTGAACCCAAAGCTAAGAACTTCTCCGATTGCAAGAAAGATCAATCTAGTAGGCCAAACCAAACTGATAATTCGAAGAGACTTGCAAAGATAACCAATCATACATAAAAGAATTCAGAGAAGATTTAAATATTGTTCATAGATAGACTTGATCATAAACCCACAATTCATCTGTCTCAACAAACACACCGCAAAAAGAACATTACATCGAATAGATCTCCACAAGAGAGGGGGAGAACTTTGTATTGAGATCCAAAAAGAGAGAAGAAGCCATCTAGCTAATAACTATGGACCCAAAGGTCTGAGTTAAACTACTCACACTTCATCGGAGAGGCTATGGTGTTGATGTAGAAGCCCTCCGTCATGGATACCCCCTCCGGCGGAGATCCGGAACAGGCCCCAAGATGGGATCTCATGGATACAGAAAGTTGCGACGGTGGAATTAGGTTTTTGGCTCCGTATCTAATCGTTTGGTGGTACGTAGGTATATATAGGAGGAAGGAGTACGTCAGTGGAGCAACAGGGGGCCCACGAGGGTGGAGGGCGCGCCTGGGGGGGGGGGGTAGGCGCGCCCCCCTACGTCGTGGCATCCTCCTTTGTTTCTTGACGTGAGGTCCAAGTCTCCTGGATCATATTCGGTGAGAAAATCACGTTCCCGAAGGTTTCATTCCATTTGGACTCCATTTGATATTCCTTTTCTTCGAAACCCTAAAATAGGCAAAAAAACAGCAATTCTGGGTTGGGCCTCCGGTTAATAGGTTAGTCCCAAAAATAATATAAAAGTGGAAAATAAAGCCCAATGATGTCCAAAACAGTAGATAATATAGCATGGAGCAATCAAAAATTATAGATACGTTGGAGACGTATCAGCGCTCGCCATCCATTTCATGTACGATGGCGCCTCCACGCTATTCTTCAAGGTCTTCGACGAGGAGGGCAATCGCCTGGATTGCTGTCTTGGAGGGGGCCGCCAGGACGATGTAGTGGCAAGCGCTCAGCCCGCCCTTGGTCCTGCCGACAGCTCCTCCAGTAGCAGCGGTGGCTCTTGGTGGTCCAGTGAATCTCCCGAGACCGGTGAGACTCCGAAGATGAGCGACGACAGCTACGTGCCCCCGAGCTCGCGCCGTGCCCAGAGCGCCGCGACAGCGTCTGATACATGTCACGTTCATAATTCCGGTACACATCCCGGTACACCACCGGAGGCATTCATATAGAGTCATATTTTGTTCTAAGTATCGAGCTGTAATTCTTGAGTTGTAAGTAAATAAAAGTGTGATGATCATCATTATTAGAGCATTGTCCCAGTGAGGAAAGGATGATGGAGACTATGATTCCCCCATAAGTCGGGATGAGACTCCGGACAAAAAAATAAAAAATAAAATAAAAAAAGAGGCCATAAAAAAGAGAGAAAATGCCCAAATAAAAAAAATAAAAAAAAATAAAAAAATGAGAGAAAAAGAGAGAAGGGGCAATGCTACTATCCTTTTACCACACTTGTGCTTCAAAGTAGCACCATGATCTTCATGATAGAGAGTCTCCTATGTTGTCACTTTCATATACTAGTGGGAATCTTTCATTATAGAACTTGGCTTGTATATTCCAATGATGGGCTTCCTCAAAATGCCCTAGGTCTTCGTGAGCAAGCGAGTTGAATGCACACCCACTAGTTTCTTTTGTTGAGCTTTCATACACTTATAGCTCTAGTGCATCCGTTGCATGGCAATCCCTACTCACTCACATTGATATCTATTAATGGGCATCTCCATAGCCCGTTGATACGCCTAGTTGATGTGAGACTATCTTCTCATTTTTGTCTTCTCCAGAACCACCCTTCTATTCCACATATAGTGCTATGTCCATGGCTCACGCTCATGTATTGTGTGAAGATTGAAAAAGTTTGAGAACATCAAAAGTATGAAACAATTGCTTGGCTTGTCATCGGGGTTGTGCATGATTTAAATATTTTATGTGGTGAAGATGGAGCTTAGCCAGACTATATGATTTTGTAGGGATAACTTTCTTTGGCCATGTTATTTTGTGAAGACATAATTGCTTAGTTAGTATGCTTGAAGTATTATTATTTTTATGTCAATATTAAACTTTTTTCTTGAATCTTATGGATCTGAATATTCTTGCCACAATAAAGAGAACTACATGGATAAATATGTTAGGTAGCATTCCACATCAAAAATTCTGTTTTTATCATTTACCTACTCAAGGACGAGCAGGAATTAAGCTTGGGGATGTTTATACGTCTCCAGTGTATCTATAATTTTTGATTGTTCCATGCTATTATATTATCAACATTGGATGTTTTATATGCATTTATATGCTATTTTATATGATTTTTGGGACTAACCTATTAACTTAGAGCCCAGCGCCAGTTTCTGTTTTTTTCCTTGTTTTAGAGTATCGCAGAAAAGGAAAATCAAACGGAGTCCAATTGACCTGAAACTTCACGGAACTTATTTTTGGACCAGAGGAAGCCCACAAAGTATCAGAGTTGGACCAGGAGAGTCCCGGGCTGCCCATGAGGGTGGGGGCGCGCCTGGGGGGGTAGGCGCGCACCCCTACCTCGTGGCCCCCTCCTTTGTTTCTTGACGCGGGGTCCAAGTCTCCTGGATCATATTCGGTAAGAAAATCACGTTTCCGAAGGTTTCATTCCGTTTGGACTCCGTTTGATATTCCTTTTCTTCGAAACCCTAAAATAGGCAAAAAAACAGGAATTCTGGGCTGGGCCTCCGGTTAATAGGTTAGTCCCAAAAATAATATAAAAGTGGAAAATAAAGCCCAATAATGTCCAAAATAGTAGATAATATAGCATCGAGCAATCAAAAATTATAGATACGTTGGAGACGTATCAGCGCTCGCCATCCATTTCGAGTACGATGGCGCCTCCATGCTATTCTTCAAGGTCTTCTACGAGGAGGGCAATCGCCTGGATTGCTGTCTTGGAGGGGGCCGCTAGGACGATGCAGTGGCAGGCGCTCAGCCCGCCCTTGGTCCTGCCGACAGCTCCTCCAGCAGCAGCAGTGGCTCCTGGTGGTCCAGCGAATCTCCCGAGCCCGATGAGACTCTGGAGACGAGCGACGACAGCTATGTGCCCCCGAGCTCGTGCCGTGCCCAGAGCGCAGCGACAACGTCTGATACGTGTGTTGGGACACAGGAGACTCTTTGTTATTTGGTTGCAGGGTTGCTCGAGAGAGACCATCGTCACTCTACGCCTCCTACGAATTGATAGACCTTAGGTCATCCACTTGAGGGAAATTTGCTACTGTCCTACAAATCTCTGCACTTGGAGGCCCAACAACGTCTACAAGAAGAAGGTTGTGTAGTAGACATCAGCGTCTGCCCGCCGCCGCCATTGATCTGGATGGGGTTGGCGCCGGCCCCTCATGGCCCACTGTTGATGATGGCGTTGGCAGTGATGCCTGTAGATAGGGATCATAGAAACCTTCTTCTTTTGTTTCCTGCAAGGAGTCGAGATGAACCCCATGGGGGCGTGTAAAGAGTCTGTAGTGTCTTTTGTTAATATTTCCCTTATTATGAAGATCTATGACTGCGTGTCTTGCTGCGGCTCGGTCCCCCCTTTCCGTCCTCGTGGTAGCTTAGTGCTCTACGTCAACAGGTCTTGGTCCACAAGCAGGCTGCAGCCGTCGCTGGTATGCCAGGCCGCGATGCCGTGGTCAAGGCCAGGAGGTGAGCGGCCCGAGGTCCAGTAAGAGCTCCTGAGGCGCGATGCTCAATAGGTCCCCTTTAGCATGCAAGCAACTACCTGAAGGTAGGAAAGGAAGGCGGCGTCGCCGTAGCAAGGCTGCAAGAGAGGGGAATCCTGTGTAGCAGCGCTTGGCTGATCCGGGTGTGAGACTTATCTTAGTGGTCCAAAGTCGATTCCTTGTGCCGCGTCAGCTTCGTGTGTCAACTGGGTCGAACTCATGCGAGCCTCCCCCTTCTTTCACGCCCTTCTATGTGCTCTGCGTCATCGGGTCCCAGCCCTCAAGCGAGCTCAGCCGCCGCCGGTATGCCAGGTCGTGATGCCATGGTCAAGGCCGGGGGGTAAGGGCTGGAGAACCAGTAAGAGTTCCTGAGTCGTGATGCTCAGGAGCCCCCCTTTAACGCGCAAGCGAATTGTGTGAAAAAAGGAGGATCCCACGGTGCCGCCCGCCATCAGCCTCCAGGGGTTCCTGCAGGTTAGCGCGAAGGTGGAATACAAGCTGCAACCGTACTGGCCGGTCTGCCACAGGTCGTTCCACAAGAAGGTGAATGCACTGAGGGCCTGGTGAGGTGACATGTGCAGGGCGTGTCGCGAGCCAGAGTTTGACTGCTCAGATTTGTCAGTGTTGCAGGGACGGACCCGAGCACAAGCACCGTGCCAGCATGGGTAGCCTCCATTGCGAGATGAGCAGGGGGCCGAAGGGCAGCGCGGGTGGCCGTGATGGATAATAGGCAAGCAAGTGATGACCATGAAATGACTCAAGCAAAGAGGTAGGTTAGCTCAGATAGATGCAGGAGAGATACATGCCACCGGGACGGACCCGAGCGGCCTGGGGATGATGCAGCCTGAGGGGTGCCCCCAACAGGGTAAGCTAGAGGTGTAAAAGGAGACATGTCGCAGGGGCAGACCCGTACGACTTGTGGATGATGCAGCCCGAGGGGCGCCCCCAACTGAATGAACTGAAAAGAGTCACCTGATAACGTTGCCGGAATGGTGTTGAAGTAGACGATGATGCATGCCGAAGAGTCGCTCCTCACGAGCCGCCAGAACCCTGAGCTTCAGGAGGCTCCGGGGGCTCGGGTGGTTCCTTGAGGACCGTCGCCATCTCCGCCAGGACAGCGTGATGCCTGGCCTCTTGAGCCGCCAGAATGCTTCGCAGGTGGCGCTGGCAGGTGACGGCCGCGTTCGGCAAGCCAAATGGCATGCGAACGTAGCTGTGAGGTCGACCCTCGCACCGACCAACACGTGAAGGTCAGAAGCGCTCCTGAGATGCGGCCTTGTTGAGCCCTGGAATGTCGATGCAGACGCGCAGCCTGCCGTCCTCGCCAGGATGGGGGGCTGCGCCAGGTGGTGGGTAGCGGTCACCGTGTATGGCCCTTGCCTCTTGAAGCTCCTGGGTCATCTTGACGATGAACTCCTGAGCGCCGGGCGCTCCTCGCCCAGCACCCTCCTGAGGGAAATGTGCGGCGAAGCACGTCTCCACATGGTGCCCGAGCGCCTCCCTCGTGATGCTGGCTAGGTATCAGGCTCTCCAGAAGAGAGCCCCCGAGCCTTGCCTGAGGAGGGCGTCGGGCGTGCCTTCCTATGCAAGCGAGGGAGGTGCCCCAGCTGTGGGCACGGGTCCTGAGGTGGTGCTGGTGGAGACGCTGCTCTCCTGAGGCCCCGGGAGGAGTAGCTGCTTCTTCTTCCTGGGGACGGCCTCAGGAGGGTACATGATGCCTTCGTTGTCGGGGTCTTCGATCGCGGCGGCTTGGAAGGCGCGCTCAAGGGAGCACACCACATCTCTTTCTTCGTAGGGGACCGCGATGATGCCTCCACTCCCCGACATCTTGAGGACATTGTAGCCTGATAATCACCAAGTGCAGGGAATCCTCGTAGCAATTCCGAAAGGTGGAACTAATAAGTATGGAGTGTCGAACCCACAAGGAGCTAAAGGTAAGGTCAATATTCTCTCAAGTCCTATCTTCCACTAATATGACTCTGTGTACACCAAACGTTTGCTTCCAACTAGAAACGAGAAATAAACCTACATTGTGGGTATGAAGAAGATAACTTTTCATGGTATTGGAGAGCTAAAATATGAAAATAGGTGTTGTTATCATAAAGTTAGAATATATTACTAAGTATTATAAATAGCGAGTGTGGAATAATGATGGGTCGGTGTGCGGAATTGTCCTAGGCAAGTGTTAACAAGATCGATAGTCATCATTGCAATTTCATATGAGGGAGAGGCATAAGCTAACATACTTTCTCTTCTTGGATCATATGCACTTATGATTGGAACTATAGCAAGCATCCGCAACTACTAAAGATCATTAAGGTAAAACCCAACCATAGCATTAAAGCATCAAGTCCCCCTTATCCCATATGCAACAACCCCCTTACTCGGGTTTATGATTCTGTCACTCAAGCAACACACTATAAGCGAATCATGAACGTATTGCAACACCCTATAGCGGGAATCCCACACGCTTGCGCGACTCGGAGGGCACAATAGGACAGCACCAAAATAAAACATGCAACTCATACCAATCTATGTCATCAATCACCCAAAGACAAAGGATATATACTCAAAACATCATAGGATAGCAACACATCATTGGATTGTAATATGTGGCATAAAGCACCATGTTCAAGTAGGGATTACAGCGGGGTGCGGGAGAGTTGACCGCGTAAAAGAGATGAGGGTGGTGATGATGATGGTGATGTTGATGAAGACGATCACCGCGGTGATGATTCCCCTCCCGATGGCACTCCGGCGCCACCGAGAGAGAGGAGGAGAGGTTCTCCCCCTTGTGGTTCCTCCTCCATGCCCCCCTAGATGGGGAGAGGTTCTCCCTCTGGTCCTTGGCCTTCATGGTGATGATGGCCCCTCCGGGATCCTCCTCCATAGCCTCCGGTGATGATGGCCCCCACTGCAGGGTGCCAGAGAGGGCCTAGATTGATTTCTCATGGCTACAGAGGCTTGCGGCGGCGAAACTTCCGATCTAGGTTATTTTCTAGAAGTTTGGGTATAAATAAGAGGTGTTGGAGTCGGGAACAAGTCAGGGGGTCCCCAAGGCGGCCACGAGATAGGGGGCGTGACCAGGGGGTAGGGTGCGCCCCCACCCTCGTGGTGGCCTCGGGACTCCCCTGGTCCATCTCCAGTACTCCGTGGGCTTCTTCTGGTCCAAAAACAATCTCTGTGAAGTTTCAGGTCAATTGGACTCCGTTTGATTTTCCTTTTTTGCGATACTCAAAAACAAGGAAAAAATAGAAACTGGCACTGGGCTCTAGGTTAAAAGGTTAGTCCCAAAAATCATATAAAATAGCATATAAAGACCCATTATACATCTAAGATGGATAATATAATAGCATGAATACTTCATAAATTATAGATACGTTGGAGACGTATCAGCATCCCCAAGCTTAATTCTTGCTCGTCCTCGAGTAGGTAAATGATAAAAGAAATAATTTATGAAGTGTCAATGCTAGCAAGTGCATGAGTTTGATCAATGATAGTTCCAATCACTTTTTCTAGCATCATTATATATCATAACAGTATATCACCTCATAAAACTTCTCATGATCAAGTAGCAAGCTATTCACATGTTAAAGTATAGATCATAAACTTTCTTGAAAACTAACAAACCGTGCTCTTAGTCATCAAACAATTCCAATTCATCTTATTTTCGGGAAGGGTCTATGTAAGAGCTTTGATTCAGCAAACTCCACATACTCAACTATCATTTAATCTTTCACAATTGCTAACACTCATGTGATATTTATGGGTTCAAAGTTTTAATCGGACATAGAAAAAGATAGGGGCTTATAGTTTCGCCTCCCAACCTTTTACCTCAAGGGTAATGTCAACAATAATAATTTATGAAAACCTACATCCTAGTGGATATATATATCCGGATCGCTCCAACACAAAGTGCTTTCCAAAGGAAAAAGTGTAAAAAGGTAAGGTGATGACCACCATGACTCCTGTATATGGGTAGAAGATAAAAGTAAAAGATAGTCCCTTCGCAGAGGGAATCAGAGGTTGTCATGCGCTTTTATGGTTGGATGCACAAAATCTTAATGCAAAAGAACGTCACTTTATATTGCCACTTGTGATATGGACCTTTATTATGCAGTCTGTCGCTTTTATTTCTTCCACATCACAAGATCATATAAAGCTTATTTTCTCCACATTAATAGATCATACATATTTAGAGAGCAATTTTTATTGCTTGCAACAATGACAACTTACTTGAAGGATCTTACTCAATCCATAGGTAGATATGGTGGACTCTCATGGAAAAACTGGGTTTAAGGATATTTGGAAGCACAAGTAGTATCTCTACTTGGTGCAAACAATTTGGCTGGTATGAGGGGGAAAGGCAAGCTCAACATGTTGGATGATCCAAGACAACATAACGTTTTGGATATAGGAAAACATAACCCATTAAGTTGTCTTCCTTGTCCAACATCAACCTTTTAGAATGTCATATTTTAATGAGTGCTCACAATTGCAAAAGATGTCCAAGATAGTATATTTATATGTGAAATCTCTCTTCCTTCAATATTCTTTCATGAATTGTTCAAGTGACTAATTCTGCTTTTGCTAAGTTTCAATAACTTTACTACCTATACTTATTATGTGTGAAGTCATTACTCGCCATGTTGTAAGCATATGAAACGTATATAAATTCAGATTTATGATATTCAATTCATTCAACCATTTACTCATAGGATATATGTGAAGCACGTGAGCAAATGACAAACTACTCCAAAAAGATATAAGTGAAGAATACTAAGTAGTCAAATAATTAAATAGCCATGGGAGGATTCTTTTTCATTCAAGATTTCAGATCCAATGATTTTATTCAAACAGCAAGTAAAATTGAAAATATGATCCAAGCAAAACACATATCATGTGACGAATAAAAATATAGCTCCGAGTAAGGTATACTGATAGTTTGAAGACGAAAGAGGGGATGCCTTCCGGGGCATCCCCAAGCTTAGGCGCTTGAGTATTCCTTGAATATTAACTTGGGGTTCCTTGGGTATCCCCAAGCTTAGGGTTTTTCCACTCCTTATTCTCCTCATATCGATATCTCACCCAAAGCATGAAAACTTCAATCACACAAAACTTAACGGAACTGCGTGAGATAGGTTAGTATGATAAAGAGTAAACCATTCACTTTGGTACTATAAAATACAAGGTTAATAATTTTTCTCACACAATACCTACTGTACCATATCATTTCTACAATTTATATTGAGAAGTATAAACCATATAAACTAGAAAACAAGCAAACTATGCAATGAAAACAGAATCTGTCAGAAACAGAATAGTCTGTAATGATCTGAACACCAACCATACTTCTGATACTCAAAAAATTATACAATAAATTGGTGGACGTGAGGAATTTGTCTATTAATATTCTTAAAAAATAATTAACTCAATCACACTCTTCTGTAAAAAATGACAGCTAATCTCGTGAGCGCAAAGTTTCTGTTTTTTTATAGCAAGATCACATTAACTTTCACCCAAGTCTTCCCAACGGTCTTACTTGGCATTTTATTGAAACAAAAGCTATAATACATGATTACTACAGTATATTAATCATGTAAACACACAAAAACAGTAAGGGTAAATATTGGGTTGTCTCCCAATAAGCGCTTTTCTTTAATGCCTTTTCGCTAGGCATGATGATTTCAATGATGCTCACATAAAAGATAAGAATTGAAACATAAAGAGAGCATCATGAAGAATATGACTAGCATATCTAAATCTAACCCACTTCCTATGCCTAGGGATTTTGTGAGCACACAATTTATGGGAACAAGAATCAACTAGCATAGGAAGGCAAAACAAGTATAACTTCAAAACTTTAAGCACATAGAGAGGAAACTTGATATTATTGCAACTCCTACAAGCATGTATTCCTCCATCATTAATTTTCAGTAGCATCATGAATGATTTCAACAATATAACCAGCACACAAAGCATTCTTTTCATGATCTACAAGCATACAAATTTTACTAGTCTTCACATAAGCAAAATTCTTCTCATTCGGAATAGTGGGAGAAACCTTCTTCTAAATCCACTTTAGATGATAGTAGTATTCATACTCCAAAAGATATAAATGAATTTCATGTAGCATCCTACAATTAATATAGACTAACCAATATCAAAGCTCAAAATATAAAAGCGAAGCACACGAAGCATTCTATAAAACCATACTCAAAAGATTTAAGTGAAGCACAAAGAGCAATTCTATAAGATCATACTTAAAATATATAAGTGATGCACATGAAGTATTCTATAAATCAATAAAGGGCTATCTCCTACTAGCATAGTTATTAAATAAAAAACAAAAACACAATGGACACAAATTATGTGAACAAAACAAAAACCGAGGTATACCGATAATTGTTGAAGAAGAAAGATGGGATGCCAACCGGGGCATCCCCAAGCTTAGATGCTTGAGTGTCCTTATAATATTTATTTGGGGTGCCTTGGGAATCCCCAAGCTTGAGATCTTTCCTCTCTTTATTCTTCTCACATCAGTAACTCCTCGTTCTTCGAACACTTCATCCACACAAAACATTAACAAAAACTTTGTGAGATCCGTTAGTATAATAAAGCAAATCACTAACTTTAGGTACTGTTGCAAACTCATTTCAATTTCATATTAGAACTATATCTACTTTATTCTAACTTCACCATGGTTCATACCCCCCGATACTACCCATAGATTCATCAAAATAAGCGATCAACACATAGAAAATAGAATCTGTCAAAAACATGACAGTCTGTAGTAATCTGGAAGTTTAGTATACTTCTGTAAATCCAAAAGATTCTAAAAATATATTAAAATTAAAAACAATTATACAGAAGTAATGCGCAAAAAGTTTCAGCCCATTTGACTTTCCAGTAAAAAATGTAAAATCACGCGCTACAACCAAAGTTTCTGTTTTTGTACTGCACAAAGTAAACAAGCAATCTAATCATCCTAAAACCATGGATTGGCACATTATTTTTATAATACAATGGATATATACAAGGGGATAATTATTTTCAGAGAAGGTTTCATGAATTTTTTTACATTGTTTCCATGAGCATGAACACAAGTGCTCAAGGTCGACCCTAATTTCTTCAATGCATAATCTTCCAATCACTTCTCTTATTGAAAAACTTTTTAGGCATGAGAGGCAAGTAATTTTTTTTGTATTTCCATTCATTAATTTTTTTGTATGTTTCACCCACAACTATACAGAAACAAAAAAGGAAAAACAAAATCTACTTAGTGAAGAAATCAAACAAGCATACACAAGAATATCAACCCCACACTATTGCTCCCCGGCAATGGCGCCAGAAAAGAGCTTGATAATCCCCAAGTGCAGGGAATCATCGTAGCAATTCCCAAAGGTGGAAGTGATAAGTATGGAGTGTAAAACCCACAAGGAGCTAAAGGTAAGATCTATATTCTCTCAAGTCCTATCTACCACTGATACGACTCTACGTACACCGAACATTTGCTTCCAACTAGAAATGAAAAACAAAACTATGTTGTGGGTATGAAGAGGATAACTTTGCATGGTATCGGAGACCTAAAATATGAAAGTAGGTGCTGTTATCATAAAGTTAGAATATATTACTAAATATTATAAATAGCGAGTGTAGAATAATGATGGGTCGGTGTGCGGAATTGTCCTAGGCAATTGTTAACAAGACCGATACTCGTCATTGAAATTTCATATGAGGGAGAGGCATAAGCTAACATACTTTCTCTTCTTGGATCATATGCACTTATGATTGGAACTCTAGCAAGTATCCGCAACTACTAAAGATTATTAAGGTAAAACCCAACCATAGCATTAAAGCATCAAGTCCCCTTTATCCCATACGCAACAACCCCCTTACTCGGGTTTATGCTTCTGTCACTCAAGCAACCCACTATAAGTGAATCATGAACGTATTGCAAAAACCTACAGCGGGAATCCCTCACAGTTGCACGACACGGAGGGCACAATAGGACAGCACCAAAATAAAACATACAACTCATACCAATCTATATATCATCAATCAACCCAAAGACAAAGGATATTTACTCAAAAACATCATAGGATGGCAACACATCATTGGATCATAAATATGTGGCGTAAAGCACCATGTTGAAGTAGGGATTACAGCGGGGTGCAGGAGAGTGGACCGCGTAAAAGAGATGAGGGTGGTGATGATGATAGTGATGTTGATGAAGACGATCACCGCGGCGATAATTCCCCTCCCGATGGCACTCCGACGCACCGAGAGAGAGGAGGAGAGGTTCTCCCCCTTGTGCTTCCTCCTCCATGCCCCCCCCTAGATGGGGAGAGGTTCTCCCTTTGGTCCTTGGCCTTCATGGTGATGATGGCCCCTCCAGGATCCTCCTCCATAGCCTTCGGTGATGATGGCCCCCTCCGGTAGGGTGCCAGAGAGGGCCTAGATTGATTTCTCATGGCTACAGAGGCTTGCGGCGGCGTAACTTCCGATCTAGTTTATTTTTTGGAAGTTTGGGTATAAATAAGAGGTGTTGGAGTCGGGAACAAGTCAGGGGGTCCCCGAGGCGGCCACGAGATAGGGGGTGCGCCTCCACCCTCGTGGTGGCCTCGGGACTCCCCTGGTCCATCTCCGGTACTCTATGGGCTTCTTCTGGTCCAAAAACAATCTCCGTGAATTTTCATGTCAATTGGACTCTGTTTGATTTTCCTTTTCTGCGATACTCAAAAACAAGGAAAAAATAAAAACTGGCATTGGCTCTAGGTTAAAAGGTTAGTCCCAAAAATCATATAAAATAGCACATAAAGACCCATTATACATCTAAGATGGATAATATAATAGCATGAATACTTCATAAATTATAGATACGTTGGAAACAAATCAGCATCCCCAAGCTTAATTCCTGCTCGTCCTCGAGTAGGTAAATGATAAAAGAAATAATTTATGAAGTGTGAATTCTAGCAAGTGCATGAGTTTGATCAATGATAGTTCCAATCACTTTTTCTAGCATCATTATATATCATAACAGTATATCACCTCATAAAACTTCTCATGATCAAGTAACAAGCTATTCACATATTAAAGTATAGATCATAAACTTTCTTGAAAACTAACAAACCGTGCTCTTAGTCATCAAACAATTGCAATTCATCTTATTTTCGGGAAGGGTCTATGTGAGAGCTTTGATTCAGCAAACTCCACATACTCAACTATCATTTAATCTTTCACAATTGCTAACACTCATGTGATATTTATCGGTTCAAATTTTAATCAGACGCAGAAAAAGATAGGGGCTTATAGTTTCTCCTCCCAACCTTTTACCTCAAGGGTAATGTCAACAATAATAATTTATGAAAACCTACATCCAAGTGGATATATATATATATATATATATATATATATATATACATATATATATATATATATATATATATATATATATATATATATATATCCGGATCGCTCCAACACAAAGTGCTTGCCAAAGGAAAAAGTGTAAAAAGGAAAGGTGATGACCACCATGACTCTTGTACATGGGTAAAAGATAAAAGTAAAAGATAGGCCCTTCGCAGAGGGAATCAGAGGTTGTCATGCACTTTTATGGTTGGATGCACAAAATCTTAATGCAAAAGAACGTCACTTTATATTGCCACTTGTGATATGGACCTTTATTATGCAGTCTGTCGCTTTTATTTCTTCCACATCACAAGATCGTATAAAGCTTATTTTCTCCACATTAATAGATCATACATATTTAGAGAGCAATTTTTATTGATTGCAACAATGACAACTTACTTGAAGGATCTTACTCAATCCATAGGTAGATATGGTGGATTCTCATGGAAAAACTGGGTTTAAGAATATTCAGAAGGAGAAGTAGTATCTCTACTTGGTGCAAAGAATTTGGCTAGCATGAGGGGGAAAGGCAAGCTCAACATGTTGGATGATCCAAGACAACATAACGTTTTGGATATAGGAAAACATAACCCATTAAGTTGTCTTCCTTGTCCAACATCAACCTTTTAGAATGTCATATTTTAATGAGTGCTCACAATTGCAAAAGATGTCCAAGATAGTATATTTATATGTGAAATCTCTCTTCCTTCAATATTCTTTCATGAATTGTTCAAGTGACTAATTCTGCGTTTGCTAAGATTCAATAACTTTACTACCTATACTTATTATGTGTGAAGTCATTACTCGCCATGTTGTAAGCATATGAAACGTATATAATTTATGATATTCAATTCATTCAACCATTTACTCATAGGATATATGTGAAGCACGTGAGCAAATGACAAACTACTCCAAAAAGATATAAGTGTAGAATACTAAGTAGTCAAATAATTAAATAGCCATGGGAGGATTCTTTTTCATTCAAGATTTCAGATCCAATGATTTTATTCAAACAGCGAGTAAAATTGAAAATATGATCCAAGCAAAACACATATCATGTGACGAATAAAAATATAGCTCCGAGTAAGGTATACTGATAGTTTGAAGACGAAAGTGGGGATGCCTTCTGGGGTATCCCCAAGCTTAGGCGCTTGAGTCTTCCTTGAATATTACCTTGTGGTTCCTTGGGCATCCCCAAGCTTAGGGATTTTCCACTCCTTATTCTCCTCATATCGATATCTCACCCAAAGCTTGAAAACTTCAATCACACAAAACTTAACAGAACATGACAGTCTGTAGTAATCTGGAAGTTCAGTATACTTCTATAAATCCAAAAAATTCTCAAAAAATATTAAAATTTAAAACAATTATACAGAAGTAATGTGCAAAATTTTTCTGACCCATTTGACTTTCCAGTAAAAAAAATGTAAAATCACACGCTACAGCCAAAGTTTCTGTTTTTGTACTGCACAAAGTAAACAAGCAATCTAATCATCATAAAACCATGGATTGGCACATTATTTTTATAATACAATGGATATGTACAAGGGGATAATTATTTTCAGAGAAGGTTTCATGATTTTTTTACATTGTTTCCATGAGCATGAACACAAGTGCTCAAGGTCGACCCTCATTTCTTCAATGCATAATCTTCCAATCACTTCTCTTATTGAAAAACTTTTTAGGCATGAGAGGCAAGTAATTTTTTTTGTATTTCCATTCATTAATTTTTTGTATGTTTCACCCACAAGTAAACAGAAACAAAAAAGGAAAAACAAAATCTACTTAGTGAAGAAAGCAAACAAGCATACACAAGAATATCAACCCCACACTATTGCTCCCGGGCAACGGCGCTAGAAAAGAGCTTGATAATCCCCAAGTGCAGGGAATCATCGTAGGAATTCCCAAAGGTGGAAGTTATAAGTATGGAGTTTAAAACCCACAAGGAGCTAAAGGTAAGATCAATATTCTCTCAAGTCCTATCTTCCACTGATACGACTCTACGTACACTGAACGTTTGCTTCCAACTAGAAACGAAAAATAAAACTATGTTGTGGGTATGAAGAGGATAACTTTGCATGCTATCGGAGACCTAAAATATGAAAGTAGGTGCCGTTATCATAAAGTTAGAATATATTACTAAATATTATAAATAGCGAGTGTGGAATAATGATGGGTCGGTGTGCGGAATTGCCCTAGGCAATTGTTAAAAAGACCGATAGTCGTCATTGCAATTTCATATGAGGGAGAGGCATAAGCTAACATACTTTATCTTCTTGGATCATATGCACTTATGATTGGAACTCTAGCAAGTATCCGCAACTACTAAAGATCATTAAGGTAAAACCCAACCATAGCATTAAAGCATCAAGTCTGCTTTATCCCATACGCAACAACCCCATTACTCGAGTTTATGCTTCTATCACTCAAGCAACCCACTATAAGCAAATCATGAACGTATTGCAACAACCTACAGCGGGAATCCCTCACGCTTGCGCGACACGGAGGGAACAATAGGACAGCATCAAATAAAACATACAACTCATACCAATCTATATCATCAATCAACCCAAAGACAGTGGATATCTACTCAAAAACATCATAGGATGGCAACACATCATTGGATCATAATATGTGGCATAAAGCACCATGTTCAAGTAGGGATTACAGCGGGGTGAGGGACAGTGGACCGCGTAAAAGAGTTGAGGGTGGTGATGATGATGCTGATGTTGCTGAAGACGATCACCGTGGCGATGATTCCACTCCCGATGGCACTCCGACGCCACCGAGAGAGAAGAGGAGAGGTTCTCCCCCTTGTGCTTCCTCCTCCATGCCCCCCTAGATGGGGAGAGGTTCTCCCTCTGGTCCTTGGCCTTCATGGTGATGATGGCCCCTCCGGGATCCTCCTCCATGGCCTTCATGGTGATGATGTTGAAGAGCATGGTGCCAGAGAGGGCCTTGATTGATTTCTCGTGGCTACGGAGGCTTGAGGTGGCGGAACTTACGATCTAGGTTATTTTCTAGAAGTTTGGGTATAAATAAGAGGTGTTGGAGTCGATAACAAGTCAGGGGGGTCCCCAAGGCGGCCACGAGATAGGGGGCAAACCCGGGGGGTAGGGCGCGCCCCCTCCCTCGTGGTGGCCTCGGGACTCCCCTGGTCCATCTCCGGTACTCCGTGGGCTTCTTTTGGTCCAAAAACAATCTCCGTGAACTTTTAGGTCAATTGAACTCCGTTTGATTTTCCTTTTCTATGATTCTCAAAAACAAGGAGAAAACAGAAACTGGCACTGGGTTCTAGGTTAATAGGTTAGTCTGAAAAATCATATAAAATAGCATATAAAGGCCCATTAAACATCTAAGATGGATAATATAATAGCATGAATACTTCATAAATTATAGATGCGTTGAAGACGTATCATAGCCGTGGTGGGTCACTGCCATAAACTTGGCCAATGCTAGATACCCAAGAATGGCGTTGTATGGCAGACGGATATGGGCGATGTCAAACTCGATGAGCTCGGTGCGGTAGTTGTTACGCTGGCCGAAGGTGACAAGGAGGCGGACTTGCATTATCGGGGTGGTGGAGCCGTCGGTCACTCCTGAGAAAGGCTTGGTAGGCTGTAGCTAATCGTATGGCACTTGGAGGCTGTCGAATGTCTCGACGGACAGGACATTGAGCCCTGCGCCGCCGTCGATGAGGGTCTTGGTGACTTGGACGTTGCTGATGATGGGTGAACAGAGCATCGGGAGGATGCCAGCGGTTGCCGCGCACATGAGCTGGTTTGCCGAGCTGAAGGTGATGGCGCACTTGGACTACCTGAGCGGACGCATGGCCTCGAGCCTGGGAAGGGCCGCGTTCACCTCACGAGTAAACTTCTTGAAAACACACTAGGAGGCTGGGGCCTGAGCACCGCCCGGGCTGCAGGCGACAGCTTACGACTCCTGGAAGCCCCCAGCCCCCTCGTCCTGATGGTGGTCATATTCCTCCTTGGTGGTGGCAGTTCTCGCGTGGCTGGTCTCTCCAGGCGCCCTCACGAGGTTAGTCCTGCCAGTGGTCCTTGCGAGGCCAGTCGCTCCACTCTTGACGGGGGCCACAGTCGTCCCAGCGTCCCCCACTTTGTCCTCCTCCTTGGTCGTAGCCCCGATTGTTGCGCTCGGGGCGCCGACCAAAGTGTCCATCTCGAATGGCTCTGAGCTCCTGGCAGCCATTAGTGTTGTGGTTGTCTATGTTGTGGAAGGCGCAGAACGGACGACTGCCCTTAGACGACTCGGGGTGGTCCCGGCCACGCTTCGAGTCCGGCTCCGCCGCGAGCACGGCTACTCCCTTGCGCTTCACGTCCTTGGCCTTCTTCTCTTCAGGGTCAGCCGCAGGGAGCTCGAGGAGGGAGAGGCGCCCCTCCTCAGCTCTAACGCACTTGGTCGCCATGTTGAACATCTCCAGGGCCCAGCATAGCTCTTAGTGGATGGCGAGCTCCTCCTTCATCTTGATGTCACGGACGCCATCGGAGAAAGCGGAGATGATGGCCTCGTCCGTAACCTTGGGGATCTTCAGGCGGACGCTTTTGAAGAGCTGGATGTACTTTTGCAGGGTTTCTCCCGGTTGCTGCTTGATGCGCCGTAGGTCGCCTGCAGCTGGTGAGCAGGCACGAGTACCCTGGAAGTTGGCGACGAAACCCTCACGCATCTCGCCCCAAGAGGAGATCGATCTCGCGGGAAGGTTCAGGAGTCACGAGCGAGCGCCATCCTTGAGAGCCATGGGAAACCAGTTCGCCATGACTTTTTCGTTGCCGTTCGCTACCTCGATGCTCAGCTCGTAGAGATGCAGGAACTCCGCAGGGTCGGGGGTGCCATCATAGCACGGAGGCAGATCCGGCTTGAACTTGCCTGACCAAACAAAGATGCGCAGCTTGGGAGTGAAGGCTCGGCAGCCTGCTGTGGTCACCGGAGCCCTTCATGGCGGTGGAATCTGGTCTTAGCACCCACGCACCGCCGCGGCAGGCGGTGCATGGTCTTGTCGTGGTGGCGCGGGGAGTGCGGGAGCATTTTCTTGCGGTCGTGGGACCTCCTGGCAGCTTCTTTCTTCGTGCGCGGGCACACGGCGTGGCGGATGATGCCACGGGACCACGCATCTTGGGGCGAGGACACCATCTTGGTGCAGAGGAGGCGGGGGCGCTTCGTGAGCCGTGCGTCTCGGCGCGAGGGCACCGTCTTGATGCAGGGGCGGCGGAGGTGCCCCGTGAGCTACGTCCCCCGCGGCTGGAGGCGGGCAAGGTTGCGAGAGGGATGGTGCAGGAGAGCCCCCAGCGGCGCCGACGAGCTCGGTGATGCGGCCCAGCCAGTGATTGTAGAGGTCGTCGACCGGGCGGTAACGCAGGAGCTCGTGTGCCATGAGCAATGCGGCCTGCGTGTCCGTGGGCACGCGATCAGCGTGGGATGATGAGCCGGCTGGAGTCAGCGACGGGGTGGCGGTGTGGCCGTCCCGCCGCACAGATGAGTGCTGTGATGACGCTTGCTGCTCGTTCGCTGCCAGGCCGGTAGCTGCGTTGGGAACAGGTGATGTAGAACGGCGGGGAGGTCCACCAACGGGCGCCGTCTGGGCGACGCGAGTGGCGAGGGCGGCACGACGATCAGCGCGGGCTCGGCGAGCGTCTGACATGGATGTGATGGAGCTGCGTAACATGGATCGACAAAGGGAAAGCTTCAGCGCACCCCTACCTGGCGCGCCAAATGTCAGATTACGGGTTGTGGCAAACCCTTGAGGTTCGAACACTGGGGTGTGCACGAAGATCTCTCCCCCCAGCTCACGCTCTTGCAACGATCTCAAAGCCTAGCTTGCCGAATCCAAGGAACAAGGGACACAAGAGTTTATACTGGCTGGGGATGATCCGAGTGATCTGTATCCAGATGAGCCTCTCTCTCTCTCTCTCTCGATGAGCCCATCCCTAGCTACGGTGGTGGCTAACCCTATTTGTAGAGGCTCGAGTCCTCTCCCCAAATATTAGGTGTGAAGGAATCCCACAACGGTCAATTCGAAGGGGGACAGTGAGTACAAGTTATCCTGACAAAAGGTGGTCTTTGCCCTCCAAAGGCTCTGGTGGTGACGTCGTCATGGGCTCCGTGGTGACCTCCATCTTTTTGTCCTGCTGGTCTTGGTCTCGTTGCAACGATATGGAAACCTTTGTGTGACACCGTGATAACCCACAAGTATAGGGGATCAATTGTAGCCTCTTTCGATAAGTAAGAGTGTCGAACCCAACGAGGAGCTAAAGGTAGAACAAATATTCCCTCAAGTTCTATCGACCACCGATACAAGTCTAGCACGCTTAACGTTCACTTTACCTAGAACAAGTATAAAACTAGAAGTACTTTGTAGGTGTAACGGGATAGGTTTGCAAGAATATAAAGAGAGCGTAAATAAAAACTAGGGGCTGTTTTAGGTAAATAAGCAATAAAGTTAGTATAGCGAGTGTGGAAAAGTGGTGGTAGGAGTTGTGAAATTGTCCCTAAGCAATTGGCTACTTTACTATACCGATAGCAAGCTTTATGTGGGAGAGGCCACTGCTAGCATGTCATCCCTGACTTGGAATTGTATGCACTTATGATTCGAACTATTAGCAAGCATCTGCAACTACTAACATTCATTAAGGTAAAACCCAACCATATCATTAAGATATATTGGTCCCCCTTCAATCTCGTATGCATCAATTTCTATGCTAGGTTGAAGCTTCTGTCACTCTTGCCCTCCAATACATAGTCCTATCAACATACAACCAACCCTATGGTGTGATCCACGCGCGCGCTCATATGATGGGCACCAAAGGACGGCAACATAACCACAAGCAAATTAAATCAATCATAGCAATTCATCAACCACCGATAGGACAACGAAAATCTACTCAGACATCATAGGATGGCAACACATCATTGGATAATAATATGAAGCATAAAGCACCATGTTCAAGTAGAGAGTACAACGGGTTGCGGGAGAGTGGACCTCTGTAGATAGAGGGGGGAAGGTGATGGAGATGTTTGTGAAGATGGCGGAGGTGTTGGTGTAGATTGCGGTGATGATGATGGCCCCCGGCGGCGTTTCGGCGCCACCGGAAGCGAGGGGGAGAGAGCCCCCCTCCTTCTTCTTCTTCCTTGACCTTCTCCCTAGATGGGAGAAGGGTTTCCCCTCTAGTCCATGGCCTCCATGGAGGTGGAGGGGCGAGAGCCCCTCCGAGATTGGATCTGTCTCTCTGTCTCTCTCTGTTTCTGAATTCTCAGATTCTACACTTTCAACGTTCCTTATATTCCGGGAGATCCGTAACTCCGATTGGGCTGAAATTTTAACACGATCTCTATCCGGATATTAGCTTTCTTGCGGCGTAAGAAAGGCACCAACTGCTTTACGGGGTGGACACGAGGGTCCAGGGCACGCCTGACCCCCTGGGGCGCACCCCCTGCCTCGTGCCCCCTCGGGCATCGTCTCGCGTTGATTTTTCTTCCCAAAAATCACATATATTCCAAAAAATCTCCGTTAGTTTTTATCCCGTTTGGACTCAGTTTGATATGGATTTATTGCGAAACAAAAAACATGCAACAAACAGGAACTCGCACTGGGCACTAGATTAATATGTTAGTCCCGAAAATAGTATAAAAATTTGCCAAAAGTATATGAAAGTTGGATAATATTGGCATGGAACAATCAAAAATTATAGATACGATGGGGACGTATCACACCGCGGGACTCCTCACCTGCGTCTGCCTCTTTAGCACCGAAGAGGAAACTGGCACTCTGCGCCCGCTAGCGCCCGCCTGGCCTTGGTCGTCATGTCTCACGTCATGGGAACCTCACGAGGTGCCCCTTGCCTTGATCTCTGTGCTCCTCGTGAGCCAGCCTAGTGAGGCTGCCCCTAAGGAGGTCTTGTGTCGTCTGTCTCGCGAGGCTCGGCCCCTAGCGAGGGTCTTGAGCCTTGGTTGATGAAGATGGGCCGTACTAGGCCACGGGTGGAGCCACGCCCTGGGCCGCATGCAGGCAGGTCTGGGTACCCTCGTTCCTAGGACGCCGACACAAACTTTCAGAACTTTGAACCTTTTGAAACTTTCAATTCAAAATTTTAGCAAAATTTTAGAAATTCTTAAAATACAAAACTTGTGTAACTTCCTAGACATGCAAATTGAGTAAAGATGAACTTTTGGAAGATTTCAAACTTCCTAAAAATACATTTTTTTCATTTTCTTTTGGAATTTCCATGAAAGCAAAGGAAAGTGAAAGGTTTCGCTTGTGTGGGCCCCACAAGGTGAGGGGAGTAACGCATGGGGGGTCCATGTTGGGGAACACAGTAATTTCAAAAAAATTCCTACGCACACGCAAGATCTATCATGGTGATGCATATCAACGAGAGGGGAAGAGTGTTGTCCACGTACCCTCGTAGATCATAAGCGGAAGCGTTATTACAATGCGGTTGACACTACAAAAAAATACACTTCCGTGATGATACGTGTTTGTCACAGTAGGTCGCTTTTTTGTCATGCATGTACATGCATGACAAATTTATGACATAATCAAGATAGTCATACTTGTGCTGTCGTAGAAGTGTTCCATGACATTACCAAAATTATCATCACGGAAGTGTCCACTTCCATGACGATAAATCATGCGTCACAGAAGTGCTTTCGTCAAGGGTGACCGACACGTGGCATCCACCGTAATGGAACGCCGTTAAGCTATCGGGTCGGGTTTTGGATCCGATAACCTGTTAGCAGCCCCGACCAATGGGAAATTTCCACGTGTAAAATTCTTATTGGCCGGACGAAACATGTGTCAGCTCGTCCGTGGGTCAGATAGACGCCTATGATACGTCGACACATGGCACGGCCCAACAGAGGCCCATTCCTGTGAAAAGGCCTGCACGTTTGACTTGGTCAAAAGCTGGCGGGCCGGCCCATGGAAAGCCTGTTAACGGCCTGTTCGAATATAGCCCATTTACAGCCCACTAACCCAAGTCCCGTTACGCCCTATCCGAATTAGGCCCAGTAGCGTCATCTGGGCCATCCAATATGATTCCAGCCCGTTTTCACTTCTGGCCCATGTATGGCCCATGACGTCTTTCGGCCCATATGAGGCCCTATGTAACTCTTGGCCTACTAACGGCCCGTGGTGAAACTGGCCCGTAATGAACAGTGTATCACTTTACACCCGTTAATGGCCCGTGGTGAAACTGGCCCGTAATGAACAGTGTATCACTTTATACCCATTAACAGCCCGTTATTCCGTTGGGTCGTTTCCAGGCCATGTTATCTTTCGGCCTTCTCAGAGCCCATTTATTCTTGGGCTCATTTCCAACATTCGTTTACTTACGGCCCGTTACTATCATTTTCTGCTTGTGGGCCAAATTCAGCCCATGGTTACAGTCGGCCCGTTTGTGGTCCGTTAATACGTTGGGCCGATTCCATAGCATCATCAAATACGGCCTATTAACAATGGCCCATTATGGTCGGCCCATGAACAGATGATTCCAACTCTAGCCCATTTACGGCCATAATGCGGTCTGTTTGGCCCATGTTTGGCCAATCGATTATACGGCCCGTATAAGTCCCATTGATAATACGGCCCGCAGAAGGCCCATTGTTTCTACGGCCCATAGAAGGCCCATTGTTTCTATGGCCCGTAGAAGGCCCACTATTTCTACGGCCAGTAGGAGGCCTAGTGTCACTACAGTAAATATTAGCCCATGGTTATTGTGGCCTAGTTTTAAAAAATAGGTTATTGCAGCCACTAGCTAACCACGGAAAAAGAACTGCAATGACTACAAGCAAACAAATAAACAAGACAACAAGGAAATAAATACGCAAGCAACTAACGCTAGGCTATCACGGCTATTACACATATTACATCCACTGGGCATCAAAGTTCGCCACCAGTGCAAATATAGGGAACAAAGCAGCATATCATATACACTGGTTGTCAAAGTTGGCGACCAGCGCAAATAAACGCAGCAGCAAAACAAATCCAGAACTAAAACCACTTCAGAAGATCTCAAGAAACAATATCTTGGGTACCCATAATGCTGGCAAGATGCTTAGCAAGCTTATTAACTTTCTCTTGTTTGGCGCTTAAATCCTCCAGCGCTTGTTGTTGCACCAGAAAATATGCATCTGAATTCTGCAGGGACTTCCTCAGTCCTTCAGCTTCCCGTCATAGCACATCTGATCGATGTCTTTCAACTTGAAGTTGAGACTCAAGAAGACGAACTGATTCAGGCAGCGAGTTCGAAGAGCTTGTGCCAGCAGTAGTGGCCAGTAACTCGAACACTACATCAAGACAGGACTTTTGGGTTCCCTCACTGTCGTCAAGATAGTTTTTATCAGCTTTCTTGGAGACCAACAGGGATGTCTCACTATCTTGAACCTTATCTGCATTCCTTCCTTTACCATGGGATAACGCGGTACTGTTCTCCAATATTTTGTCCGCATTCTAAAAGAGAAACAAGCAGACACATCACAGGTTTACCATGTTGTATTTGAAACTCATTTTGGTAAATCAGTTTAGTAGTAAGCTGCACAGGATAATAGCATGAAACAAACATATATCTATGTACCATGGTCACTTTATGGTCTATATCATTCTAGTTTTTGATGCCAAAATAAGATAGAGACACAGTTCAAATAATATTTGTTCAAGACAAAGCAGAATAGACAGAATATAAGTGTGGGAAACTATAGAGCAATAACAACACTTGTAATGTGCATGACATGAGAACATAACTGTTTATTCAATTGAAACTGAAATCAACATAGAGCAAGTTACAACAGCAAACCAGTTAAAGAAATAGGTTTAAAACATACCTGTTGCGCCATTGGAGTTTCAATTCCATCCTTCAAATCTAAGAATAGTTGGTCTGAGTAAATACAGTGATGCAAGAGCAAAGGAGTATGAACCATAGCTACAGAACCTGACCTGAGAACAATTCTTCTTCTCCTTTAAGCGTTGAGTTGGGATTCGGAGTGGTGGTCCTCGTGCTTTGGGCACTACAGTTCCCTTACTAACTGCTCGTGTTTGGGTGCTCTGTGGTGGAGACGGTGCTGTGTCAACTGGAACTGGGTTACTATCTGCCGGGGTTGGGGTTAGAAGGGGTATAGCTGGTTCTCTGTCCAACTGGGTAGGGGTACAATCTGCGAGAGTCTGGGTTATGTGTGGTGGATCTGGTCCTTGGGCAAGTACAACCGTGGTTCTATCTGCATCAACTGGTCGCACTATCTTTTCTGAAGATCGTGTTGTTACTCCCTTAGATACTGCCATCACGCTCTCCAATTCAAATGGCTGATAAACAAGAAAAGTAATTGAATGTATAGACATTGTATGATAGACAGGTGCAATGGATAGTGGGGAATAAAAGAGGGCATGAAATAATTCATATTTATGTTGTCTAACCAAACAGGATAGCATGACACAATTTCACATATATGATGGCTAACTAAACAGGATAGCATGACACAATTTCACATTATGATGGCTAACTAAAAAGATGGAAAGACATAGTTCAAAATATGAGACTATGTAAACAGGATGACATGACATAACTATATAATGTGTTTATTAAATAGGTTGGCATGCCATAATTCACATACATTCACGGATAGAATGCCATAATTCAAAATATGATGACTGTAAACACTAAACAGGATGAGATGATATAACTATATGATGTCTTTATTAAATGGGTTGCCATGCCATAATTCAGATAGATGATGTGTATGTACTATGTAAACATGATGGCATGATATAATTCAAATATATGATTTATATAGTAAGCAAGTAAGCAGATGGCAATCCATATATGATGTAAAAACTAAGCAATGCAAGACAACATGCATGACATGGGTAATATAACCCTGCCAAGTTTGAGCATAGACCTCAGGGGGAAAATAGGACTGGTCATCAGTCTCTGAATCCTCCTCTGAGGAGCTCTCTGTAACCAGCAAGATGTCTGCTTCAGCAGGTAGCATTGTCTGCTCTGAATACCTTGTTTTCACTCCAGATACTTCCATCACCGCTTCAAATGGCTGATGCACAGGAAGAGTAGTTGAATATACAAACGTTGTCGACAAATGGAACACGTAATACAAAAAAATGATAGCATGATATAATTCACATACATGATGATTGGCTAAACAGCATGGCATTGCATAATTCACATATATAATGCCTTTGCAACAAGATAGCATTGTATAATTCACATATATAATGTCTTGCAACAAGATGGCAATGCATAATTCACATATATGGTAATTAGACACTGAACAGGTGGCATTCACACAAAGCATGTCTAAACAAATCAAATGACATAGCAATGCGAGACACCATACGCACGATATGAGCAACATAACCCTGCCAAGTTACAGCATACACCTCGGGGGGGGGGGGAATAGGACTGGTCATCTATCTCTGAATCCTCCTCTGAGGAGCTATCCGTAACCAGCGAGATATGCGCTTCGTCAGATAGCATAGTCTGCTCTGAAGACCTTGTTTTCACTCCAGAATTTGCCATCACCGTGTCAAATGGCTGAGGCACACGAAGAGCAATTGAATGTAATAGCATTTTTGACAAATGTAATATGTAAACAAAAAAAGGATGGCCTAATATAATTTACATATAAGATGACTGGCTAAGCAGGATGGCATTGCAAAATTCACATATATGATGCCTGGCTAAACAAGATGGCATTGCATAATTCACATAAACGATGAATAAACTAAACAGATGGCATTCGCACAAAGGATGTCTAAACTAAGCAGATGACATATTTGATGTATAAAGTAAGCAATGCAAGACACCATATGCATGATATAACCAACATTAGCATGCCAAGTTAGAGCGAAGACCTAAGGGGATAAATAGGAGTTGTCTTCTCCTTCTGAATCCCCCTCAGAACAGATATCTTCCTCTCGATTACAATTCGAAATGCGTGAAGGGGGGCTGCCTTTGTGACTACCATGGAGCAACGTCTGCATGAAATTTTATTGCCACGCAAGGCTCGTCTCTTTTGGTCTACATGTCCAGTTCCATTGTTTACAATAACTGTCATGCATAGGAATAAAACATAGTGAGATTATGTAAGGAGTGCATGCAGAAATCCAGAGTGATGGTAGCAACCTGTGGATAGACCCAAAACCAATAATAGCAGGCAGATAATGGCTTCAGTTAAAAAATACATATAATGGCTTCTTTACTATTTGTTCCTCACCCAACATGAAACTCATAGTAGACACCGGAGATTAATCAGATAGTAGATAGATACTATTGATAGTGGCCCTGATATGTACCCCACAACCATTTAAAAACTCAAGTTTGACCATTAGTTTGGAGCTGACTCAGAGTCTAATCGATGAACAGGACGATAAAGTAGCATGTAATATTAAGCGATGCATAACGTAAGCAGACATGAAAGAGTGAGACCTCTCTTGCGGACCCGTGTAGTCCTTGAGGTCATCTGCTCGGTTGATGATGGTAGTGCAGTTTTCATGGCTGCCAGCGGTGGGGAAGAAGATCTGAGGCAGCGAAAGACAGTCTGGAGGCCGGATCCCTGCTGAGCTGGGGTGGATGACGGCGCAGCAGGAGCGGGACAAACCATGCAAGGTTTTCTTTGACAACTATCTGTAAGAGAAGTAATTCTGTAATGGCTCGTTTGAATTGGAGGATTCCAACAATGCAGGGATAGGAAATAGACAGGAATAGGATAGGAATGCACATGCAAAACAGAGAATTTAAAAACACAAGATTTCTGCCAATCTGGGTGTTTGATTCACAACAATTGGAAGATCACAGGATGCAAAGAAGCATGGTGAAATTAAGTCAAACCACAAGAAAATGTACTGTTATAATGCTATTATGCTACTATCTCTTAGTCTTGTGCTTCATGAATAGGAATTTGAAAAGGAGGACAAGTCAAAATTAAAATTCCTATGTTTTTTCTTTCAAGGAGACACTAAAGGAACAAATCCGTGTGCTCAGTGGACAATATATATAACATGTAGAGTAAAAAAGAGATGCAACAAGTGTAGAACCTCTTTGGTGAAGCCATGCCGATATCAGCGTGATTGGGTTGGCCGGTGAGGATGCTCCGCTGACTTGGATGTCGGGGGAGGGGAAGAAGATCTTAGGCGTCTGGAGATGGAGCCCGAGGTACTGCCCCGCTGTGATGGAGGGTTTTGTCGTTGGAGCAGCTCCGGTGAGTTGTACGACGCCGAGGCTGAAGCAGGACAAGAGAGACAACGAACAACGTTAACCTGAGTGGAATTCTAATAGCATCTCCAATACATGACATAAAATACATAACCACAAAGTGCTAGATGTAAAATACATCAGCCGCTCATCTCTGAACTTAACTGTCGAAACTAAACTTAACTGTCAAAACTGAACTTAACTGTCGAAACTGAACTTAACTGTCGAAACTGAATTTTGCTCTCGAAACTGAACGCACTAGCAAGGTGAGGCTACACGTCGGTCGACTGACTTTTCCATCTCTGGTCAGTCGATTTTGCAGCCGTTGGATACGAAATCAAGGGCCTGCAGTTCATCTTCAACCTCCACCCCCCTAAGCCGACCAAACAGCAGCCCCCCGCCGCCCGCGGCCACTGGTGCACCGCCCTGCCCGCCCCGAAAACACTCCCCACCGCCGGTCCGCCGCCGCCCCGGCCATCCCTCTAGGCCACCCCGTGCCGAGCTTTTTCTCCGGCGATCCCCATGCCACCGCCCCGCCAACTCCCCGCCACCGTCGGCGACCACCGCCCCCATCCTGAACCCTAAGATAGATAGTGGGGTATCTCTCCGGCGAGCCCGCCTCCCCGCTACGGCTGGTTCTTCCTTCACCCCGGCGAGCCCCCCACCACCTGAAAATCGACTGACCCAAAAGTCGATTCAGTCGACTGAAGTGTAGCTAAATTGGAGCAGCATCGCAAGCAAGAGCAAGAGTGAGAGCAGCAGCGCGAGCAAGAGCAATAGCAAGAGCAGACCAGGCAGGGGACCGAGAGCAAGAGCAGAGCAGCAGCGCGAGCGAGAGCTAAAGCAGCAGCAGGTCCTACTGATGTGGACATCGCCGCCGAGGGAGCGATGTCATGGAGGAAGTGGCCAGCGACGCCGCCGTGGATGGAGCCGCGCCGTGTCAGCTCAGGACCGAGCGCCGGCAGCACCGTGAGATCGAATCAAGAAGAAAATGCGGCGTTTAGTGTACAACCTCTTTGGTGGCGCCGATTAGGCCGCAACTTCATCCGAGGAAAGGGTGATGATGATGCTCTTCCGGTGGTGTAGGTGAATACGGCGGTGTGGGAATGGAGGTGGCGCGAAAGACAAGGGGAACATGGGGGCAGCTCCTTGGAGGTGGAGGACGGGGTGGCTGAACCGGCGGGATGATGAGATCGACGACGGATCCTCATCCGGTATGGTGGATGAGGGACGTCGAGGTGTTGCTATGGACGATGTCGTCGGGGAAGAGGCTCCGGCTGGGTGGCGGATGGAGCAGGGTGTGGGGTTTCGTCGCGGGTTTTCGCGGCCTCGGTGTACGAATGGGTGGGTGGATGGAATGGCAGTGGGGAACCATGGCTTAGAGATGCGCTTGTCCGAAATGTGGGGTAAGTTACGAAAGTACCCCCACCGGTTTGAGGCGGTTCTTTCGGTTCAGGGGTACCACGGGCATTTCACATGTCTGGATCACAGGAGGTGGGAGTTTTCGCGCGCGTTGTAATTTCGGAATAGCAAGGCGCGGGTTGAGATGGAGGGAGTTGTCGGAGCACAACGAGACAAAGATATACCTTAAATATTTCAGGCTAACAAGGCGCGGGTTGAAATTTCCAGACAAGCCTAACGTGTACTGTCCCAAATCAATGCGCCCTACAAATGTCATTCAAAACTTTGAATTCATGTTATGTTCAATTAAAATATTTCACTACGTGTATAATGCATGCAACCTACTACTCAAATGAATGTTTTAGTGCATTCCAAACGTATATACTACCGCTTCAATATGAACTAAATTTGAATTCGTTTCTCTATTTGAATAAGATCTATAGTAATGATTGTTGTGAAGTCAAAGCATTTGAATTCGTTTCTCTGTTTTAATAAGATCTACAATCATCATTATTGTAGAGTTAAACAATCGTTTGTGCATTATCTTCACAGCACACCACATGATTAGTCTCGACTTACATATGAACTATGTGTACTCCTATATGAACTCCAACTAGATTTTTTGAATCCACTTTATTTTGATTTCAAATCACATTACATTTCTAGCTCTAGCTAGATCTTCATAATCTAAAACATGTCTCATATGTATAATGTGTTTATCACATTATGTATGGTGCCCCGCCCCCTACGCCTACAAGTATTTAGATGTGAGTTGCAAACACCACACATTACCACAAATTCAAATAAAATGTGAGAATGTTCAATATATAGTATTGTTTAGATTGTTTGATATTTAGTTGTAAGCTGCGAACGCCACACATTATCACAAATTCAAATAAAATGTGAGATTGTTTGATGTATAGTATGGTTTAGATTGTTCGGCATTTAGCTGTGAGTTGCAAACGCCATGCATTATCACATTATGGTATAACTTGTGCACATCACGTGTATCACCGCTATATTCATGCATGCAATGTTTAAAACACTATGATCTCCTACTTAAATATATGAATCCGCTTTCATATCAAATTATGATCTTTGTTAGTCTCTTACACCCAACAATCCTCTAACCTTTGTAGCTACCACTAACTTTCTCTCGTGCATGCACATGCCCTCCTCGCCCTCCCCCTCCCTCAGCATTCTATCCACCTGGCACATTCATTTTTTTCTTTAGGTCGTTCTCCCAGGGTCTCCACAACTCCTTTCCGACACACACCGATCGATAAACCTCTCCAGCGGTGCCTGCCTACAACATACAAACACACCTTCAATCTCCTCCTTTATGTGTCCTTGCCTCATGTCTCTCATACGGTCAGACACACATGTAAACTCTCGCCCCTCTTTTCATCGCTCTCACAACCGCACACTCCTCCCCCTATCTAGCTAGTAGTTGGGCCTCTCGCACCACCTCCTAGCTCCATTCTCTCTGTCTATCCGTCTCGCTGGGCCTTATTATCCTCTAACAAATTGACGTACACCGACCGATCTCTCGCTATACATATAGCTAGCTAGGTCCTTATAACTCATTTTTACCCACACGTCAATCGATCTACCTCATTAGTTGTGTCTCTCCCTTCCTCCGACAAACAACAATTGATCTACCGATCTAGTTAGGTTTGCTTACCAAACACATGGTTCCCCTTCATCATCCATGGATGCGTCCCAACAGATCTATCACGCACAGGCACACACAGAAACACATCCCCACTCTTATTGATAACATTGCAGTTCCACCCTTAGTTTGTCTAGTAGGCCTCTCCCACCATCTTCGAGAAGCAACTCCATCACCCATCCAGCACTCTACCCCTCTCCCTCCCTCTCCCTCCCTTTCCCTCCCTCTCTCCCTCCTCTCTCTCTCTCTGTCCCATCATATTTCCCATCCTTCAGTTATGTATGGATGTCGACCTAGCTCCCTCAAGACATAGCTGGGTCTCTCCTTCTCAACACATATACGAGTCATTCTACCTCTATAGTTAGGCCTCTGCCTACCCCTCCCACCACCCCCTCACCCCCACACACCGATACATCGAGCGCTCTAGTCATGTCTCCCTGCCACACACAAACTTGACGTGTTCCCTCTAACGTTCCGGTAGGCTAGTCGCCCTATATATTTGACTTGTACACACAAACAATTTTGATGGCTCTCTTCATCGATCTCGCACCCACCCACTTGATCCTCTCTTTGACTCTATCGATAGCTATGACCCCTCCCTCTCTTCTCGTGGATTGCCCGACCCTTTATGTATGATATGGATAGGCCTCCATTTCACACACATTGCATGCAAAATTTTGTTTGAGATGTCATCGACACATATTCCCACAAATAATTCACGAAATCAACCCCCCACCCCACCCCCACCCCAAAACAAAAAACACTCACGAACGCGGTTTGTATCTCTCACACACACCCCATGTAGGTGGGGGACGTGCACGAAGAGAAGAGGTGCATGCACGGCGCATGTACTCCCATCTCTTTCCCAACCACACCCGCGTGGGTACACGGTGGAGCTCATTTCTGTACGAAAAAGGCAGCCCACATGGTAATTTGGCACGTGTATTGGTTGTCCACTTGGTGGAGGGAGGATCGTCTACCAAAGGTGAACAAACAAATTGCGACTTGACGTGTTCTGTTAAAAAAAGTGGCAAACCATGTGGGGCCTACCTTAGAGGCAAGGCTCTATACACTGGAGTACTTTTGATGTGCCCCGTCAACTCGCAGAACGAGGAGAAGCTTGCTTAGTACGCCATCTCCCCCGCCCACGGGCGCGGTTACTCGCAGGATGAGGTGAAGCTTGCTTACCACGCCTTACGCCCGCTCCCTCGCCCACGCACGCGGTGGCTCGCAGCCCGAGGAGAAAATTTTACTACTCCCTCCATTTACTCCTCGTCCCTACTACCTTGGTTATAGAGATTATACTATCATATTGTTTGGATTTCAATATGAACTACTAGTACATACTCCAAACACTGATGTATATACTCCAAACACTGATGTATATAGACGTATTTTAGAGTGTAGATTCACTCATTTTGCTCCGTATGTAGCACTCTCCCTCGCCCCTCGACCCTCGCCCACGTGGTGGACATGCAGCAATTCATTCGGTCTCATATAGCCAGAATGATATATACTGCACTACCATTATTGCTCGACTTCCCGAAGAGGCGAAGAGCCAATCGCAAGGTTAATATCTTGGAGATGCCAAGCGCAAGGTTATAGGAGAACGAGTAGTAGGTGCCTCGTCATTTATAAATAAAGTTTTTTTTTCTTCAGTGGCACGTACGCAATATGATAGGTTCATATGGAGAGAAAAGGAAACCGCTCCACTATATACATAGTCAGGATGGGCCATCCTACATGGTTGCTTGCTGGGGTTGCACTCTTCACACTCTCTCGCACAAAACGACTGTGGCCACATCTCTAACATCCTGGCAGATCACGTCCGCTTGGGGAAGGGGTGGATGCTTAGTGTAGATGCGGTGGCCATCGTCGACAGCGAAAAACCACTGTCGGCACATCCCGATCAGTGGTCCCCGCCATTCTCTCTCACAAAGCCAGTGAGGTTTCCTTCGTCCCTTGCTTACTGCCGCGACGTGGGAAGTTGCCGCCTCCCGCCACCCTCCTCAAGGTTGAGCTACGTCCCTCAGGTACAACTCCCTTTACAGCCGGCTTGCACCACTGCTCCAGCTGCCCACATCACTCCCTGTGGATATTTCTCTACTTCTTTGCCCCGCACATACCTCTACTAGCTTCTACGTACTGTATTTGTGATGAGTTTATGTCTCATCAACTAGTCCCAGTAATCTTATTCTAATCACGCTTGTTCAATTTCTTTGCCACAGGGATGCTCATCTCGATTTTGGTGAAACTGCACAAAATGATCCGATGGTCAAAAGGTTGCAAACTTCATTTATTAGGAAGCTCGAACGTTGCCAGAAAATTGAAGCCTGGTCAGGGTTCACGGTTCAAGGGCTAAGGACTGCATGGATCATTTTTTTTCTTTAGCTGCCTCTGGTCCAAAATAAGTGTCAACTTTAGTAGTAGTAAAACTTTGTACCAAAGTTTGCACAAAGTTGAGAAACTTATTTTGGAACGAAGGGAGTACATATTTGCTATGATCTGTCAATCATTGAGATGCAATAGCATGCATGTTAGTCTCCTTTGTATTTGATGAAATGTTGCAACGGGCAACCTTGGACGCAAGATACATGTAACAGAAGCTGGAAGCTTCATAGCATTGTACAAATTTATCTCGCTGATAAATTACAGTACGTACTATACTAGTACTTCCTCCATTCCTAAATATAAGTCTTTGTAGAGATTTCACCGTGAACCACATGTGGATCACTGAGCCTGCGTGTTTTCACTACTCTTGCACACCTCTGCTGTAAGAATGGAGAAAATTGTAATCTAGTAGGTATACCTCCTTTCGCCGAAAGTGTGGGACATCCAGCAGTCCTACGACCTCAGTAATAAAGACCAATGAGTCGTCAAATCACATAGACCCAGCAGTAAGTTGGACGGACGAAGCAACCATCACTCTTGCGCCAGTGAGAGGTCGCGTCCGCTCTGCCCGGGCATGAATGCGGCACCGATTCTTTGGAGCGGCGCTGAACGTTTCGGGTGGGAAGCGTGCGCGGGCGATGGAGGGGCTTTGGGTGGGCCAGGCTGGTCTGGAGCGGCCATGGCAGCTGTCCGCATGTCCCTACTGGACACGCCCAGAAACGAGAGGATGCACCAACTCTCGCGGCTAAAATCATACACTACACAACATCTCTCTGCAGGAGTAGGTCGATCTGTCGCTCTCTCTAATACACACGCGCGCACACGCACGCACCTTGGTCCCATTGCACCTTCTAACGTGACTTATTACACCTAGATGGAGGGAGTGGTAAGTATATGAGATACGGTGGCACACTGACTTAAGTTGAATACAAGTGCCCAAATTTTGTGTGCATGTTATAATAAGGATTCAGGAATGTATAAAAGGTTATTTCCCTCTCATTGAACATAACGGGAGGGTTGTGTAGCTGGTTAGCCTTTTCGCTCATCAAACTTGAGGTCTCGGGTTCGATAACTACACTTGAGCATAATTTGTGCTAGGAGGATTCTTTGACTGGTCAAAATGTTTTCTAGGGTTCACACGCTTCACACTCTCTCTCCAGTATATATATACACGCTGGAGCCTCAGCGCTTGTAGTTGCTCTCTTCACACTCTCTCGCCCTCTCCAGATCTAAACAAGACTTCGTTGGCCTCTCTCTCCCCTCACTGCTGCTCAAAGAGCGGGCAGGATCCGTTCGCTAGGAAGGGAAGGAGGCTTAACGATGTCGCCGTCGGCGAGGGACTACCGGCGCAGCTGTTCACTTTCCACCTAGCGGCGGCGCGGGAGGGCCTCCGACCCCTTCTTCTTTGCCATCATCCCGTCGCCCGCCAAACCACGCCCCAAGAACCTTAAGGTATAATTTACTTACTCCACATGCATTGCTCTAGCTGCATGTATACCATGAATCTAGGACGCGGTTCAAAGAGGAAAGGAGTGGGAAAATTTGTATATAGCATGAATCTCGGACGTGGTTCAAAGAGGAAATGAAGGGGCGAAGTTGTATAGCATTAATCTAGGACGTGGTTCAAAGAGGAAATGAATGGGGGAAAGTAGTGGGGAAAGTTGTATCGCATAAATCTAGGACGTGGTTCAAAAAGGAAAGGAAGGGGCAAAAGTACTAGTTCAAAAAGGAAAGGAAGGGACAAGGCTGTAGAGTTTGAGCAGGACTAGATTTGCTGCGCTCACATAGGGAAAGGCGTCTGATAACAAAACTGGGACCAACACGGACTGACACAGAGTTTTTTTAGTCCCTACACCAAAATGTCCCTGTAAACAAACACCCTCTAATAGTGCCGCTGCAAAATTGATGCAATGCCATAGTTAAAAGAAAATTACATGTTTAACGAATTTTATTGTTAATATAATCTCTATGTTAATATTAATCAATGCCACCATTTGAGAAATGCTACTGTCTTGCTTTCTTTCCCATTTAGATAAGGTAGATGCTTCTTTTTGTTGGCTTCTGTGTCATCCACCGTTATTGACCACTAATTGTTTCCTTTGCACCTCTGTGTAAACAGGTTATCTGCTTCACCTCGTTGCCATAGTGACCTTTTGTTGCACTGCACAAAACACTTTTGTTTTAAGAGTGTTTTGTGCAGTTCAACCAAAATGTCACACCGACAATGTTGCTTGATTGCTTGATCTTAGTGGAACTGCACAAGAGGAGATCTTACTTCCTATCCCTTAAGGCGAATTTGGTTCAGATCTTCTTCTTGTGAGTTGTTTGAATTCCGCATCATGAGAGGTCAGTACTAGCCTTCTTTCACATGATTCTACAGTGTGCATTCATATGTTGTGCTACTTGTACGATAATGTTGCTTGATTTTAGTGAACTGCACAAATGGAGACAAGACTTCCAATCTGTATGTGCACCGTAATATCCCATTGAGGTAAGATAAGGATATTTCACAACTGCTGGCCTGTATTTTGCCACTTTCATCAGAAAATTAAGTTTAGTACTATACTTGTGCTCCCTAATTGACATGCCAAATCTTACATTGAAGGCGAAGCTTGTTTGTTATTGAACCAAGTGATGAAGGGGAAGAACAAGGGGAAGAAAAAAAAAGAATCAACTCCCGGTGCTGTAATGAAGCACTGGAATTGTGATGGCACAAGTAATGATATAGTTTTGCATCTTAATTTATTGCTATGGCTGGAACGAGCAATTGTTTTTCCACTGATTTGATGCCACTCTTAATGTAATATGTAATTATCTCTAATTGTGCAAACAGGGATCTTCTTTGAAGATACCATATATTTTAGTGGAACTGCACAAGAAGATGTTGGGAACATTAAACTAATCGAGGAGTATATAGTAAGCTTGGCCACCACCGTAGATGCTTCATCTGTATGCTCTACAGAATAAGCCTCCTGACAAAGGTTGGTACTCGCCCACTGATTTCATCCATATGATTGAGATTTGTCATCTCTATTGGTGTTGTGCTACTATTTAGATACTGTCATGAAAAAGTGGTATTGTCCTTGAGAAGTGCTTCATCTATGCTGTTTTAAATATTTCCTTTCCTTTTTTCGAGCAAACAGTGATGCTAGCATTTAGTAGTCCTCTTGTCATTGCACAATAGGATCATCTTCCTCTGAAGAAGAATATGGAGTACGTGAAGTGACTAGTTCCGATTATGCCAGGATGAAGAAGCCCTGTCTATCTTATCATCAGAAGGAGCAGTTGAAGGATGGTTACATTACTCCCCACAAGACCAAACTAACTTCAGCTCAGAAGGACTGACAAAATCTCCATTTTTTGCTGTTGTTCTAGGATTCTTTCTGGTGAGTTCCATTTTTCTAAAAGTGTGCTCTACATGGACCATGTATGTGCCTGTTGAAACTGTCAATTCATAGTACAGTTTGCTCTATACTAATCACTTTTTTGTATTTCTGCGAACAGGGGTGCTCAGCTTGATTTCAATGGGAACTGCACAAAAATGTTCATGAATACATCGAATCATTCATTTCCACCACAAGAAAGGAGGTGCCGATAAGTTCAAGGCGTTGCAAAAGGGCGAAATCATACAAGCTATGTGCAAATTTGGTTGATTTTGGTTGAACTACACAAAAAGAACAGCTGGTTTATTTAGCACGAGGTGCCATGTCAATGTCCAAACCGATGGCAAACCCTGTCCTTTCCACAATCGCAGGCATTTGATATTTTGGAATGGGACAACCTTGTCAAATTTTGCTCATTGATTTTAGCAAGACATGCGTTTGATATTTTCGAATGGGACGCCCTTTGCTGTCAGCAGCGTCGATCAATTTTTCTTTATTCTTTTGTTGTGAAGTAAATATTGCCTCTGACATGTGAGTCGCTGAGATGCATAATCATCGATTGTTTTGAAAGTTCTCTATGGATTGCCAGGCTTGTGTGTTTGATTGCAATGTATAGAAACGCTAAAAAGCTGCTCAAACTCTTTGTACTCATTCTGTTCCTTTTTACTTCGCACATTGTGTAAGTGCATACTTTTTGTATAAGATTGGTCAAAGTAGAGATACTTTGACTGCAGACAAAACTTGTATGCAGACTAGAAAGGACCGGAGGGAGTACATGTGAAACTGCTGCAAACAAGGTGATCACCCTGGAAATAATGCTAGTACGTATTGTTTTGCATGTTCATCCAATGCCAGTGATACAGTAATTCGAACTAATCTAAATAAATTCATTCATACATGGTCGGATTTCATTACATTTCAACTATAAAGGGGTGCGCTGGATGTATAATTAATTCACCGGCCTAGCTTGTCATAGCGATTAGGGTAACTAGGAGCCCAATGATCAGGATCACCACATGACAAACACCTTTCTTCTTGTCATTCTTCTTCTTGAAGTTCGTGTGTTGCATAGCCTTCTTCTTCCCATCAAACTTTGCTTTACCATCAAACTTGCCCTTGTTCTTGAACTTGTGGGGCTGGAAGTTCTTTTGTACCATATTGGCACTAGATCCTCCCTCAATTCCTCAAGCATGTGTGTCCTTTGCTCTCGCCTTTTATTCCACATCAAGAGTGCCAATGAGATCCACGAAGGAGGAACCTTGGTGACAAAGGAGGTATAATTAATTAACCGAAGCTACCCACCTGTGTCCCACTGAGCCGAACAGAAGCTTCAGTGACTTAACTGCAGGTGCAGTTGCGTAATTGACATGTGGCCTGTTGGGCCCACGTGTCAGTCAGCCAACTACACCAGCAGTTAAGTAGAAGCAGTGTTATTCTCCAGCAGAACTCCCCGACTCCACGTCACCGCCAAGAAGCTAACCGACCGTCAATGGTCAACCCGCCTAGCTTGGCTTCAACAGGAGGGTAGCAGCAGTGGCCTTACTTCGACCCGAGCGCCAGCGACCTACCGTGTTCTACTCTTCCTCATTTTCTGTGTGGCGCAGCCTCGTTGGCAGCGGGGCGAGGCCTTGGCGGAGCCGGCGATGTCCTCTATATCGTTGCCGGCGGGCGGCGCCTCAGCGGAGCGGTGGAAATCCTCCCTCGCGTTGCCGGTAGGGTGGGGCCTCGGCTGAGCCCGCGATGTCCTCTGCCTTGTTGTTGGCGGGGCGGGGCCTCGGTGGAGCCGGCGGTGTCCTCTGCCTCGTTGTTGGCGCTGTGGGGCCTCGGTGGAGCAGGGCCTCGTCGACGCCAGTGGAGCGGGGACTCGTCGGAGCCGGCATTGTCCTCTGCCTCGTCCTCGGTCTCGCCAAACAGCGCCTTGCCCGCTTCATCACCCTCTTTGCTAGCCTCATTGTAGGCGGTCGCAGCCTCCGCCACCCTCATGCGGTACCGCCAGCGCTCGAGGCGGCCCTTGCGGGCGGAGCGGTACGAGTCGAGCAGCGCCTCTTGCTCCGCCCGCTCCACGGCGATCTGCTCCTCCGCCTGCAGGTGCTCCTGGAGGAGATGGTGGTTGTAGGCGGCGTCGGCCTGCGCCTCCCAGAACTGCTCCTGACACATCTGCCTCACATTGTCCATATATTGGTCACGGGCCTCGCCGATGGTCATGGTGCAATGCACCGGCGAGGATGGGCGGAGGAGGGGGTTGGCGCCGGATCGTCGACTACCATGTTCTCCATTGGGACGTCGTCGTCCTCCGGCTGCCTGCCGGCTAGCCAGTCGGCAGCAATGGCTGCCATCTCCTTGTGGTCCGTCGTCCGCCCGTCCCGAAGAGCGTTGGAGCGCGAGGAAGCCATGGTGGGCAGTAGTGGTGTGGACAGGAAAAAGGGAATGGATGCGGATGACTGCGGCTATGGCCGGCGCAGCAGTTTATATAGCAATGGTGGGCGGGCGGAGGGTCGGACGTGTGGCGCCGGAGTAGCCGCCTCGGCAACCGCGTATCATTAATGTGGGCGGCAGATGGACGGACGGACGGCACTTGTGTCATTTGAAGCCGGAGCAATCGCCTGCACCGGGAAGCGGGGCGGGCGGCGCTGACTGTTTCGGGCGGAAAGCGCGCGCGGGCGAGGAGATGACTTTACTTGGAGAGGATGACAATGGGGACCCACCAGGTCCATAGCCTCACATACACAAGTACCTCCTTATTATATATATATATATATATATATATATATATATATATATGTATGTATGTATGTATAAAACTATACTCCCTCCGTCTAGGTGAATAATTCGTATTAGAAGGTGCATCACGAGCTAGGTGCAAGCAGATTGGTGGAAAAGAAGAATATTTCTCTCTTCTAAACACAACATTTAATCACAGCAGTTAAGAGGATGCCTTATTAGCTACCCATGCAGGCCATCATAATTCATAGCATGCAAAGTGCTTTTATTTCTTGCCTAATAACCGCATGGACGTGTTGCATGCATTGGTCCTTGCCCGAGCAAAAAATAGGGAGGAAAAGGGTTTCCACGGGAGACAACGAGGCAGAGGTGGAAGCACTCGCTGGAGTAATTTATTTTGCTTCCCCCTGGTTTCCTGGCATCACGGTCCCACACCATTGTCAACCTATGTAGTAGTCAATAAACGAGAGAATTTCACAAGAAGCGGCCGACAGCTGGGACCAAGCAGCTCGAGCAGTATTTGTGTTTTTGAGGTGTGAGCACTGCAGAGTTTTTCGATGTTTAACCCAGATATTAATTTTTCTCCTCTGAACAACAATGAGAACATCGCTGCAGGTATTAACTGGGCGGTCTGTGGCCCGTCTAGCCCAGGCCAGATATCCAGCCTAGATATTAATTTTTTTTCAAGTTGAAAATGGCTAGCCCAGCTATACTTTTTTTAGGAATACCCAGGCAAGGTCAAGTTGTTATTCTCCGCCCCGCTGGGCTGCAAATCTTTCCTAGGAGGGATGCATTAGGCTTAACAAGAAAATGGGCTTTAAGAAATAATAAATGGGATGTAATTATAAAAACTGGGCAGTAACTATAAAAAAATGCACCAAACACGTGATTACTTTATAAAATATTATTTTTGTATATTGAAAATTTTAATTTCATTAATTGTTGCGAGCGCAATGTTTCGTTGGATTTTTATGTAATATAAATTTATTTAATCTGACTAGAAATTTTGGGATAAAAATATTTCGGATCCCATCAAAATGTGGGAAATTTTATTGAATTCTGTTTTGAACGGTTGGTTGAAATGGGCTATACTTTTAACAAACTGTAAATGGGCTGTAGTAAATTCCATTAGAATTCAAAAATGGGCTACACATTCTTAGAAAACTCAAATGGGCTATAAGTTCTCTGCCACACACTTCTGGCCTTACTAAGTTGACGCGTCCCCTAAAAAACAGAGTTGACGCGTATGCAAGGCTTTGTCAACTGATAGTCAACACACGGTTCTAGCAGCAGTGGTCGTTGGATGTCCATCCAACGGATGCCGTGCTTCTTCTTCAATCTCAGATATTCTAGTTTCACCCGCCCAAAAAATGATTCCTCCCCCTGACATCTGGGGTGCACCGTTTCGGAAGCTGACCTGTGGGCCTACTAAGTTGACGTACCAAGGGCTTTGTCAACTTAGTCAATATAAACGATTCTAGCTGCAGTGACCGTACGATGTCCATCCAACGGCCATAGTGCTTCTTCAACCTTTGGTCTTCTTGCTCCAGCCGCCCAAAGCAGCGCCGGTCGTGCCGCCTGCTCCTGCCTCCCGTGGTCGGCTGTGCTGCCGCGGAGGCCTCACCGCCCCCTACTATTCCCACCGCTGGCCAGGCCCTGCAGCAACGGCAGCCTCACACCGCAGCCGAACGAGTGCACCCTCATACTCCTCTCCGCGTGGGCATCCACTGCAGCGTCTTCACCGGCTCTGTGTCGTCCCCTTCCTAGGCCTCGTCGTCGTCCACCGCCCTGGTGCTCTCGGCGCGGCGTGGTCAATGTGGTCAAGGAACGACTTCCATCGGACGTGGACTGTACGTGGAGAGGCTGACAGCTAGGTCCACGGTGGCAGCAAGGAAGTGCCTCCTTATTACGCGGAAAATAATGATTCCTCCACCTGACAGCAGGGACCCACCGTACGGGCCACCATATTTCATGAAAAAAACATTTCCCCTGACTGCTGGGACCCACCAGCTACACCTTCGTATGCAAGGAAGTGCGTCCGGGCAAAAAAACGATTTGCCCCCCTGACTGCTGGGACCCACCAGCTACATCTTCGCACGCAAGGAAGTGCGTCCGGGCAAAAAAAGAAAACCAAAATGATTCGCCCCCTGACTGCTGGGACCCACTGGCCTCCCGACTGCTGGGACCCACCAGCTACATCTTTGCACGCAAGGAAGTGCGTCCGGGCAAAAAAACGATTCGCCCCCTGACTGCTGGGACCCACCAGCTACATCTTCGCGGGCAAGGAAGTGCCTGACAGTCGGGACCCACCTGCTCGAAGCGTACGTAGCGTTGTCATTCTGGTCGCGAACGTGTACGTACATACTGGTCGATGTAGAGGCGCGCACATGTCGTAGTAGAGGCGCACACTTGTCGTAGTAGAGGTGCGCACGTAGCATGTACAAATACATACAACGGCCAGGGTGCAAGAAAGAAAATACGGCCACGTATGTGTACATACGAGCGGGGTCTCAAATGCCTACTCGCGCATACGTACGGCGAGGGCTCGTGTACATGGCTGGGTCGGAACGGAGAAACAGTGTCGTCGTCGTGTTCATGGGTCGGAACAGAATGCGTGGTCGTGTTCATCGGGAGGGCTAGGACGGAAGAGGCGATGGAAACGAGGCCTGGCGTACCGCACAACGGAGGAAACGGACCTCCTACGGTCGAAACGGGGGTCCTGTTGATCCGGATGGGTGTGGCGTACCGCAAAACGGAGAAAAACGGACCTCCTACGATCGAAATGGGGGTCCTGTTGATCGGGAGGGGTGTGGCGTACCGCAAAATGGAGGAAACGGACCTCCTACGGTCGAAACAGGGGTCATGTTGATCGGGAGGGGTGTGGCGTACCGCAAAACGGAGGAAACGGACTTGTGTTGGAGCGCTACGGTCGAAATGGGGGTCCTGTTCATCAGGAGGGGTGTGGCGTACCGCAAAACGGGACTCCACAGGATACTGTTCATATCCACCATCGACCCCCTCCAGCCTCCACGAGCTACTGTTCGTCCACTGTCGACCTCCTCCAGCCTCCAC